>NC_066583.1:324911986-325113128 GCF_024323335.1 Lathyrus oleraceus
CTATCTCCTTGTGCATCATGTCATGAAACAAGGTAGTCATAGCTCGTTGATACGTGGCTCCGGCGTTCTTCAGACCGAAGGGCATCACTCGATAACAGAATGTTCCCCAAGGTGTGATGAATGTTGTCTTCTCCATATCCTCTGGTGCCATCTTAATTTGATTATAACCGGAAAATCCGTCCATAAAGGAAAAGACTTTGAATTTAGCTGTATTGTCTACCAACATGTCGATGTGTGGCAGGGGAAAATCATCTTTCGGACTAGCTTTATTCAAATCTCTGTAGTCAACGCACATACGGACTTTTCCGTCCTTCTTAGGAACGGGCACAATATTGGCCACCCATTGAGGATATGTAGAAGTCACCAGAAACCCCGCATCAATTTGCTTCTGAACTTCCTCTTTGATTTTCACTGCCATATCTGGATGAGTTCTTCTGAGCTTCTGCTTCACAGGCACGCACTCAGGCTTCAAAGGCAGGAAATGTTGCACAATATCTGTATCTAAACCCGGCATGTCTTCGTACGACCAAGCAAAGACATCTGAATATTCTCGTAGCAAACTGATCAAATCTTTCTTGACAGACCCTTCAAGAAGTGCCCTAATCTTCACCATGCGAATACAATCCTCAGACCCCAAGTTGACTGATTCCAAATCTTCGAGATGCGGCTGAATGATCTTCTTCTCGTACTCAAGGAGACGGGTAATCTCATCAGGAATTCCTTCAACATCATCTTCCTCTGCCTCGAATACAGGGAATTCAAAGTTGGGAGATGGCATTGGATCATTATGTTCAATGGGTTTTAGAATCAACCTGCATAATGATTTTGGTTAATGAAAAACTTTTAGCATTTAAACAAGCAAACCATTATGCAGATGAAAAGGTTGCTTTTATTCTTGTTTTTACGGGTTTTTTGTGATTACTGATTTCATGCAAAAAGCAAAAAGTGAAAACAAATGGAAAAACAAATGTTTAACAATGCATTAATTGAATGAAAACATCATTGTATATATGAGCCAAACAATGTCATCACTTCTCCTTTTGGCATGGGAGAAGGGTTTTAAACAAAGTGAGCATATTTACTCTGATCTATGGATGACTGTAGGAACATCTACAGCGACCCAATTGTGGCAGACACCACCAGGAATAACAAAGTTGCTCATATCATCTGCATCTTCTTCAATGATAGCAGCAGCTTCCTCTTCAACAGACTGATCATCATGGATGAATCCTCCACTCGTGAACAGACCGTGCTCATTATATGCCCCAGAACAGTAGCCAACGCCAGCCCGGGATTGGTTAACCAGGAATAAATCCATCAACGGTACATAGTCTGGCAAATTCCTTCTCTGAGTTCACAAATCTCTTGTTCAAGATGATCCATCAATCTCGAAGAATCGGCTTTGGTATAATACCGGCGAGGTGCGTCTCCAAAATAAATGAAGATCGCAGGGTCAGACCACAGAACGGAAGACCGGAACAAAACACCCGCTCGTGCAAATGATGCATGAAGTGTTTGTGCATATGCTTTGTTTTTTATTTCAAAGGAACTCGAGGGTTTTATTTGCAAACTTTGAAATATTTAAGCATTTTGATCTTACATGAGAATATCTCATCAGATATATCAGGTGAAAAAATTTTCCCGGTTTTTTCATGTTTTGAAAATTTTTGCAAATAAACTCCTTTGAGTTCCTTGAAAATTTTCTTTTTTCTGATGATATGGATGCAGATGAATGTATGAATGTATGAATGCAACAATCACACTCAAGGATCAAGCAAAGCACACCAAACAAAGGTCGTGGGAAAGCTCATTGTATCCCTAATATCAATCATCCATTTTGGTGGATTTAGGTTTTTACCTTATCGACACCCAAGTTCCATTGATATTAACGGTACATGAACCGGCTCAATCATCCTTAATATCAACCAGCCGCTTTGGTGGATTTTAGGTTTTACACCTGATCCGGGATCCATTGATATTAACGATGTTTGAACGACTCAACCACGAATCACGGGTTTGCTGAGAGTCACGAGCATGGAGTCTTGGTTAAGAACCACCCAAAGGGAGTGTACTAGGGTTTGAACCTGCCAGACATGTTCTACCAGAGGTTCCCATAATCATCGTTCCATCTTTCGAATATTATCGGAGGAACGAATACTCGTATTCCAAAAATATTCTCAAGAGAAACTCTTATGAGTGTAGTATCGCGTGACAATCGCATCAGAACTTACATCTGAACGACCTCCGCACTACGTCCTAAAAATAGGCCAAGATGGGTTTGGTAAACCAAGGTCCTTGGCTTCTAAGGCACATGATTGAAAGAATAATGCCTAACCACAAATAACTTGTGTGACATTATTAATCCAACATGACCTCCACCAAGTGAATGGACTCGCAAGTCAACTGGCTAAGGAATACTCCACACCAATCGACGAGACTATGCCATTCTCCTATCCTAGAGTGCACTCGAGTTCGGGTATAGAACTCATCTCACAGAGATCACCAAAGCAAACAGCAATTGTATATCAAGCAATTCAAACATTACAATCAATACAGTTATCCCAAATTGTACAAAAATATGTCAAATAACAAATAATAATATATCACACAACAATGGTGAAAAGTGGGCAATACCACCAAGGATTTATCCCCAGCAGAGTCGCCACTTTTCTGTAGCGGTGTATTCGTCGCTATATGATCTATTGATTAAATCATAAGCAGTGTATACAATGAATATAGAGTCGCCACCGCACTTTTATTTATCCTAAGGACTGGTTAAAAAGCGAACAAAAACCTAAGAAGTTTTACACATAGAAAACTAATGAAAAGATCAGAGATCGGGGTAAGGGGTAAATTACACAATGGGAAGGTGTTAGGCACCCATCACGTCCTAGGTACTCCTAGGGAGCCCTTTTCACACTTGTTGTTTGAAAATTATTATTTGTCATGACATAAGTATTGTGCAAACATGAGTGGGATGATGAGAAAAGAATATACAAGTTAATTATTTTTGTGTTCGAACGGATGAACCCGTTGCCTACGTACCTTCCATCAAAGGTAAGGATCAAAACGCCGTAGTTCGGCTAAAAAATTTCCAAAAGTTAGTGGATTCAATTTTAAACAATAGCACTTAAGGTTCTTCATTATCAATGGGAGAAAACTCGACCAAGACCAACATCCACCATGCGAGGATAGCTTCGACGTACTAGAGGGGTTAACCCTGTTTTCAGTACGGAAGTCTTATTGTCGACTCACTAAGGATAGGGTGAGGTTTACATCAACCACAATGAGAATTGAAACCTACGGCTAATGCATGAAAAGATTAACAAGAATGGACAAAGCCAAAACATTTGAGTGAGTGAAATTAATGGATTAGGATTATTCACAAAAGGAGTCAAAGTATGATTAAGATTGATTCAAAGAAGTATTTACAAAATGGAATTTGAAAAATCATGGACTTAAGGTCCAAGTTTCTAATTTGAAAAGGGGGTGAGAATGTTTGCACGACATGTATTTACAAGTTTGAAAAAGTCAACAAGTGTGAAAAGGGGGTTTTTGAAGTAAAAGGGTATGGATGAAGTGTAAAACTTCCTAGAAGTTCACCTCTTGAAATCATATAGCAGATGATTCAAGTGTGTCCTTAGGAGTGAGGCAACAAAGCAAATAAGAAAAGCAAAAACAAGGTGATACCGGATGCCATCAATGGTCTTATACCAATCTCACAAAAGCAAAAAGCGGATGTCGGATACCAATATATGGATTTACACCAATCTCCTAAAACAAAACAAACTTGGAAGTCGGATGCCAATCTATCTGGACTTAAACCAACCTCCAAAGCATGGTCATAGGAATACAAATGCCACATCACAGGGACTTACAATGAATCCTCACATACAACAAATAAATGCACTAGGCAATGGATATGAGTGACCAAAGAGGTCTTGCACTCTACCCCTTCCATGTCATGGGAACAGATGCCAACTCACAGGGACTTATAACTGGTTTCTCAATGGGTAATCAAACAAATCACATAGGTATGAAATAATGGACATGCTACAAGGAGCAATGAATGATAATAAATGCACAATGGCAAATCAAGCAATCATGTACAAATGCGAAATAAATCACAAATAATCAGATAGCACACTCTATAACCAAACAAGGAGGCTCAATCAAAGGGTTTGACTATGAAAGTCCACTGTAATAGGTAAGTGTCGCTCTTAACCTTGCCATTGAAGGGCTAAGGTGAAGCAGATGAAAGGATATGAGGGGTGTGCCTCACTGCTTCTATCTCAGGTCCGAGAGAGCATGTAAATATAAGAATGTGGGGGAGTTCAGAAAGATGGAACTCTTTCCCCAATTAGACTCGATAGATCTTGGGTTTGGATCTCAATGCTACAACCATGTAATGGGAGCAAGGAGAAGACTCACAGAATAGTGGGGGATAGATTGCATATCCCTACCTTCCACCAATTGCCTTATTGAAAGGACTTTTCCTGCTTGGGACAAATATAAACATACACAAGCATTGCCTCTTAAGGAGGACTTCAGACAGTTTGCCCGGCCAAATAACAGGCCGGGTCTCCAGACTACATGAAGAAGAAGGTGTTATACCTCAATGCAAATTGCTATTTAAGCAAAGCAAAGCAAGTTCTTAAGAGAACTGAGCAACTAAAGGGTACCTGAAATAGTCAAACAGAATCAGTATCCCAACATAAACAAAACAACAACAATAAGAATCAACCAATGTACAATCAAACAATAATGTGCAACATGTGCATAGCACAAAGGTCAAGTGAACCAAGCCCTACAAAACAAACAATTGGTCAAATGATTTCAACTCAATTATGCATCAACCTCCTTAAGGCATTAGCTTTTTAACCTGAAAAGTCAAAGTCAAGCTCAAACATAAGTAACTAGACCACTAGGCCAAGCCTAGGGTCCAAAGGATGGAAAAATCCTAAAACAGCAAGCCAATCATGATTAAAACCAAGATATTTCAATTACAAAGGGACCCCAATTGGTCTCATATCCAAACTATGCACTAATCTCATTTTATGCATCATGTAAGGCAAAGGAAGCAAGTATAAATCACATATGAGTAACCAGAATGATTACATCCAAAAAAATATCAGAACAGCATAGAAAATTCCACAAAAATTATATCCTAAACAGAGGACATTCAACAAGCTACATATTAATTTCCAGGCCATTTGGACTAATGGAACTATGGGAAATAATTCAACATGTCAAAGCATGCAAAAACACAACCAAATGAGGTCCCTAAATGTACACTAACTTCAATCAAATGGTAAACAGTGACATTAAATGGGAAATGAGTAGGACCAAAGCCAAAAGAAAGCTACACATGTCAGGAACTACTCCACCAAATTTCACATGCATAGGGTTAGAGATGAAGATTTGGCAACATATTTACAAAGGTGTCACAAACAAAGCCCTAAAAATACTAGGCAGTGGACAAAAATCCTAATCAATTAGAAAATGGATTATTAAAATCCACAAAAAAATCATATTGAAAGCTAACATGCCAAAGATATCTCATGCAAAAAATCAAGGCCATAGGCCACAGGGAAGCATGGAAAAATAATTGGTGAATTCAGCATATCATATTGTGACACATGTTATCACACTCAAGTTCAATAAATCATATTTAAAAAACCAGAGGTCCAAAAATTGCAAATAATATGTCAAAAATTCCAGAAGAGTGTCAAGAATCTACACCTAAAATTTCATTTCATTTGGATTAGGCATGATGATTTTATGATTAAAATAGTAGAACATGTGAAAATGGCATACATTATATACATTCCTATACCAATCAATTTTTCTACCAAGCACAATTTTAATTTTTATGCCTGAAAAAAAGTAGACTAAAAATAGAGTCCAACAAAAAAAGTCTCAGATTATTTGGATTAATATTGGTCATTTTATGATTTTTTGAAGTTGTTTGTATTTTTTGAAATATTTATTTAGGTTTTAATATTGATTTTTAGTTAATTAAATGAATGAAATGGCAAATTCGTAAATCTGGAGCTATGGCCAAAAACGCAGTCGTGTGACTAATTGACGTGGCGGCGCGCTATTCGCTTGGTGCGGCGGGAAACAACCGGTTTGAAACTAATGCCAGCCAGCACGGATCAACGAAGAAAAAATTTCTGGAAATCGTCATCACCTTCGCTCATTTTCCAGAATTCTGATGAACATCAAGAACAACAAACTCTCACCAAAACTCGCAAGCTTATGTCCGTTGGAAGGGTCTTAATGCGTAGATCTCAAATATCATAACGATTTCTCCTAATTCTTCTTGTACAACACAGATCGAGTGAAAGAAGATTTCGCATCAAAGTGTAAATTCAAGATTGCTCTCTCTAATCTTAACGGTTTTCGATTCTATAAAGTGTTGCACGATCTACAAGGTATATTCTACAAGAACCACAACGCAATTTTGAGTTTGGTGAACAATGGATCCTAACCTTCTTGACGTGTAGCCGTGGATTTCGCTCGCGTTTTGCCTCGATGAGTGAAAACAGAAGCTGCACAAGCTCTAGGGAGATGAATGATGGTGAGAATCCAGCTCGAGAGTGCTTAGATCAATGCTGTTTCTCAACTGCCATTGGAGGATGAATCTTACAACAGTTGCGAATTGGCTAAGGTTTTGCTTCAATCTTGATCAACAGAAGTTCTATACCACCTGCAAGTCATGGATCAGCAAAGAAATCGCAGAGAAATTGATGAGATCTTGATGAAGAAATCAAAAAGTGTGTTATGTAAAATTGGAGTAAAATGAGAGAAAATGAGAGAATTTGCTTTTGGATTTGTGAATTGTGATTAGTGTGTGCAGTTTCTGTTACAATTATGTTTATATATGAAGCTCTTAATCCCAACTTTAATCATAATTAGCAAAAAAATTGGTAATTAGCAAAAAATGAGTTTATGTGTGCATTTGGCCTTTTTACCCTTGGATGCTTAGAAGCAATGTAACAGTGGTTTTTCCTTTTGAACAAGTTACAAAACTCATTTGGAAGCTGATGGAATTAGTCTCATGTCCAAATTCTTCATACTTCTCAATTTCACTATGTGATGGTACTTTGTCCATTTTTTTCAATTCATTTCAAAAGCTAATTTTCAAACCATGAAGCCTAGCCATGTTATGAATATTCCAACAAGTTTCAAATGCCATTTGTGAGGTGTTGCAAAAATCCCCACTCAAAAATTCCAATTATTTCACAGGTTGGACGATTTTGCCCCTGGTTCATTTAACAGTCCAGTTGAAATTTGACCTTTTGCATTGACCACTTTTGAAGAAATCCAATTATGCACCATGAAAGTACATGTCAAATGGAGTTTGTGCATATAAAGAACATTCAATTTGGACAATCCATGTGGAAGTTATGCCCTCCTGATTACGGGTCATTTTTGAAATTCACTGGACCATAACTTGACAACCATACATGGGATTTTCAAGTTCTTGGACTTTTTGGAAAGGTGAGAACAAGATCTTCAACTTTCATGTTGGACAAATTTTGAGTTGAAGCTTGTATCATGATGTAAATTTGAGGAGCAAAACTTTCCATTTTTGGCAGGTGAGAATTACAGGTCATTTCCATTTTGGGAAACTTTTTGTCTGACTTCAAATCCTTCAACCTTGATCTTTGAAATGTCAAATGAGACTTGTATGGACATGAATGAGGTCTTCCTAACCATCTCACACCTTCCAATCCTGATTAAACGCACAGTTGACCACAGTTGACTTTTGTTGACTTTTCTTGACTGGGCCATGTTCTGATGAATTCCAAGCCTCTTTCACTTGAGATCTTGATTCCAAATGATATCACAAGTTATATGAACTCTTTATGAATGATCATGGTGTCCAAATTCTACAAGAATGGTCACCATCAATGCTCAAGGCCTGATTTGATTGTTTGACTGATGATTGCTTCAGCTGCAAGAAACAAGGTTAGATGACAATATTTTTGTACTTTTGGTTAGTAAACAAATGAAAAGCAATGATATACAAGTGCAATACATGCTTGGTGATCAAGAACCACACTCACAAGGTATCCCACCCACTAGGAGGGAAGCTAGGGTATGCAATGATCCTTGAGGCCATGATATGATATGATATGGGCCATGAGGGATCTTAGGGCCAAAATTGGGGTCTTACACCCATGGATTTCAGACTCTGGAAACCTTTAACATTGACTCCAAGTTCAAACCTTGACATTATATCTCAGTTGCCCCCTTTGAGTTCAGACTCTAGGAATCCATTCCTTACCTTGTATTTAGTGCAGGCTATGGCATTCATCTATCTTGCCCTATAGAGTTCAAACTCTGGCTATATCTCATTTGTCCTTGTGGTTGCTCACCATCTTTGGTTAAGTACCACCTCCTTGCTTGTTAAGCAATCTACCTTGCCTCTGGGCAATCCTATCGAATCTCTCTTTGCTTTCAGCCATAGTAGGCTGAACTATGATTGCTCTGATTTTCTCATTGCACGATGAAAATACGTAGGCACGAGGATTCGAATCCTCCGTGAGCATACTTATTTATTACTCCTGCCTTAGGGCATTTCCCCATTCATTTCCGTGATACACTCATATTCTACATTCATTCACTCCATGTGATATACCCTTATATTGAGCCAAATACACTATCTCTGTGTGCTCCATCTTGTATCCCTTTGTGAACCAAGAGATGTTTGTACTACGTAACCCAAACACCTAATCCCTCTCTTTTTTGGTTGTTCCAATATAGTGATACTGTGTTGTAGGCCCTCACTTGTTGATTCATACCAGTTTTACTCTTGGGTTCATCTTTTCACCCTTGTTGGAGTTCAAACCATACAATTCTTTGGTTCAGACCATACTTTGATCACACTTATTTTCACCTCCCACCTCTAGTTCCTTGAACTATGAAGCTTTGAATTCCTCATTGAACTATGAGGATACGTAGGCATGAGAGCCCTAATCCTCATCGAGTACTTTATCTATTTCTTTCCTTTTCCCATCCTTTTGCGAGTAATCTTTAGATAACACACCTATTCGAGTGAGAATAATCAAAACGGTTCCCATGGAGTACCATGGATATTTGGGGTGTTAATACCTTCCTCTTGTATAACCGACTTCCTTACCCAGTATATCTCTTTCCCCCGGGTTTTATCGATGTTTTCCTTTCCCTTTGGGGATAAATAAAGTTCGATGGCGACTATGTTATATGTTCAAGCGTGCAATATGTTCGGATATATTTCCACTAGCTTCAGCTACAAACAGGGTAATTAGAACCAATGGTCAAGATTAGAAGCTATGGACCAGATCAAATGGCCTGGATCATTCTAACGCACCATCGGAGCCCTAACTCTGATCATCTTCTCCGGTGACCTTCACCGGACTGATCCAACCAAAAGCTTCACAAAAATGAAAGATCCATATATGGTTTTATAGAGAAAATCATGAGGAACAAGAATCTTAACTCCATTTCTTCCAATTCTCACTATACAAAAAGATATGTGGAATTGAAAAATGAGTTATGCAAACTGAGTTGCTTTGATTTGACCTCAAAGCAACTCAATCTTGTTGCCTACATTGGTAGGACTTCAGCTAACCACAAATAAAGTAAAAATATGGAGAATTGAGAGAGAATGGAAGACTTGAGGTTTCTAAAAATTCACCTTCGGATGGTGAATTCTGAGCTAGATCTCAATGCAAATGATGTTGGTCTTGCTTCCTCTTTCTTGCAGGAGATGATTGAGATGCAAAAGGCTTTGAATCCTTGGAGTTTTAGTTCAAAAATATAAAGAGAACTATAAATTGATTTCAATTAAAACCTTCAAAGTATTCTATCAATAGAGGTTTAGGATTGATGATCAAATATTGGGCAAGGGTCCTCCTCAATTCTGAGGCCAATGAGTCCATTATATAGGAAAGGCAAAATGATATTCACACCATTTCAAATTGAATCCAAAAATAGCAACTCATGTGCATGGTTACATGGGTATTCATTAAGGCCCAAACGATGATTACAAAAGGTCCAAATTCATGCACATTTGATGCTGAGATCACTTCATGAAGCCATGCAAAGGTGTGTGAAAATTGAGTTCAAAAGATGCTAAATAGGGCCATGCAAAGGAACCATACGCAAGTCCCTCAATTATGATCTAAATGCCATGATCTTAGACTCTTTGGAAAGCTGGCATGAAGGGGAACAACTTTGTTGTTGAAACGTTTTCCATTTTGAGCTTGGATCATGATGAATTTTGGTGTGGAAGTTGGAGGAATCAAACATAGTTGAAATTTTTTTAAGTTAAAAGTCCAATGACCCCTTTTTCCACCTTGAATAACTTTTTCTATGAGCTTAAAATGACTTTGGTTCCTTATTCAAAGTTGTATCTCATTCAATACTATTCAATTTGGTCACAAATTTGACACCATTTGGATCTTGCATGAGGGAGTTATGGATTTTAGAAGTTGAGGAAAATTGTTTGTTCAATGATGATGACCCAAATGACCTATAATGTTTCCTCTTAGTACATGCCCTTGCAAGTAAAATTTGACCTTTATCAAAGAAGAAAAGTTGGATAATACATATTGAAATTGATCATGAAACTTTGATGATCTTCATATCATAAAAATCGAGCAAGTTATGGTTCTTGGAAGTTGACATTCTATCTAGGGCACAAACAAAATGACCTATAATCTTTCACCATAAAAAATTACTTTCAAAGCAAAACTAGCTCTTGATGCCAATATGAAAGTTGTTTGGAATGTAATAAAGGGTAACTTTTCTCTTGGAATCATTTTCATATGATAAAAATTGTAGGAGATAGGGTCTAGGGAACCCTAAAATTGACCAATTGACTACTCCAGTCAACCTCCTTGAACCAACTTGCAAACTTGGAGTTCTTTTTCTCTTTAGAACTCATGGAGGATCATATATGCTTATGATGAAGTAAAATGGAGTATACATTGATGTATTTGACCAATTGGTCGAAGAAGCTTGCTGAGGGAGGCATACAAGATACCCAGATGAATTAGGACTTCCAAGACAAACAAGCTTCAAACGCTTGATGAATTATTGATCAAAATGACAAGTAAAGAACATGGGGATCCATATATGATGCTTAGAACCAATGTGAACCTTCCTTTGATTTATCTCTTACACTTAGGGTCTCAAACCCTAGATGTGAACTTGATGAGACATGTGTGGATGCAAACACTACCTACAAAAGAAACAACAATACACTAGACATATTTTTGGTATTTTGGTTAGTTAAACAAAGAAAAATAAAGTATGATACAAACAAGTGCTTGGTGACCTCTCCCCATGCAAGCCCAATTAATGAGGAATGAGGAGGATACCAAGGTGTAATCCCAAAGCCAGTGTAAATGATGAGATGTCATGAGGGATCTTAGGGTCAAAATCGGGGTCTTACAGTTGTCCCTATTTAAGGTCATTCTAGCCGAGGATGTGAAGGTTAAAATCTTTGTATCAAATCGGTATAATGGACATAAATAACAACATCAATAAACAAATTTTGGTCCCTAAGAGACTTCATGATGCATATGATATGAATGCAAAAATAACCTTTGTGCCGAATATATTGCCACAAAGGAAAAGAATCCGGAGAGACTGAAAGTCCATAGGGTAGCGGGGTATTCGTTACCTTTAGATTTATTGACTAAATCAAAAGTAAGCATATAATTCAAGTCGCCAGCGCACTTCTATTTATCTAAAGGAAAGGTTAGAAAGCGAACAAAAACCAAGTAAGAAGTTTTATCAAATCAAAAAGTAATAAAAATGTCAGAGATCTAGGTAAGGGGGTTGGTTATGAAATGGGAAGGTTTTAAGCACCAAAAACATCCTTAGTACTCTAAGGGAGCCCTTTTTGCAAAGATGTATTGTAGGTTGGTATTTGTGAAAACATTTGTGCAAACAAGATTGGGGAGATGAGAGAAGAATATACATTATATTTACAATTTTGTTGTTTGAATGGATAAACCCATTGCCTACGTACCATCACAAAGTTAGGATACAAACCTCGTAGTCCGGGGTAAAAATCTCAAAATATTGGTGAGTTGATTTGATCAAAAGCCTTAAGGTCTTTTGTTATCAAAGGGAGAAAACTCAACCTAAACCAATAATCCACCATGTGAGGAAAGCTTCAACATACTAGTGAGGGATCCACCCTATAATAAGTATGGAAGACTTATAGTCCAATCACTAAGGATAAGGTGAGGTTTACATCAACCACTATGATAACTCGAACCTATGGTTAATGTTTATGAAAAAGGTTTTAACAAAGGTGGTCATTGGAACCACAAAAACAACTTGAAGTGAATTGTATTTACAAGTTAGATGTATTCACAAAATAAGGTCAAAGTTGACTTAAGATTCCTTCAAAATAAGTATTAATGAAAAGAGTTTGAAAAATCAAAGGCATAAGGCCTAGGTTTCTAATTTGAAAATAATGTCAATGTTTGCACAAAATGAGTTTGGCTTGGGTTTAGAGTGAGGAGAAGAAGAGAAGGACTAGTCCTAAACATGCAAGGATAAGAGAAGAGATAAAACCCTTGGAGTTCCTTTTCTTGAGATCATAAAGATGATTCAAGATGCTCCTTTCCCTTGGACTTAGCAAACAACTCAAGTAATCAAACAAATATTATATTCAAGCTCCTAGGATCTCCATTTGGCTTGTCTCTCTTAACTTGGCTATTCATGACAATGGTCCTTCTTACTATCTCAAGATGGAATCCCTATCACACAAGAGCAAACATCAAAAAGTTCACAACACAATAAGAGAAATGGACAAAGAATGAGTTTAGATTAGGGGTCCTTTGAAGTCAACTTTCAAGATTTAGCATTCTAAAGGCATGAGGCCTAGTTGCTCTTCAACAAGTTTAGCATTCTAAAGGCATGGGGCCTAGTTGCTCTTGAACTCCTTTAAGCATAGATAAGGTCCTAATTTTAAGTCCTTTCTCCTTTTTGCATTGGATTCACACAAACAAAGACAAAACAAGCACAAAGCCACAATATATTTATATACAATAATAAGCTCAAATGAGCAAAAGGAAAATGGCATAAACATAAAATATGAGCTCAAGTGAGCAAAGGGAAAAAGCAATATGAATAAATGAGCAAGAAAATAAATTTCATTAAAGTAAATTGCAAGAATTAAATGCTTGAATTAAAGTTAGTAGTTAGTGGTTAATGTTAGTGTGTTACAAGACAATTTAGCGTCATGTTAAGCAACCGTAAGTGGACTAATATAGTAGTCACACCTATCTGAGGCCGGTCAATAAAACTATAGGCAAATAAGCATAAGTTAGAGGTCATGACTAGTAAGCCAAGCTCCTACAACTTGTCATGCCAAAAGAAAAGAAGAAAGGCCTTGTATGGATTTTAGGTTCTTTGCTTGACCAAGAAGCAACCTATCTTGGACACAAAGCAACTCACTTGATCTTTGATAAAGTTGAATTTGATTTGGATCAAAGAAGGTTAAGCCTCTCATTTGTCAAGACTAACCACAAATCATTAACTCATTGGCCAAAAGAAAAAGAAGAAGAAAAGAGATGAAGATGAAATGAACAAAAATGAGAATTCAAATGACATAATCAAAACACAATGATCAAATGTGAATGAAATCATCATCAACCAATGGTAAACAGAAGAGAAATGAAGATTAGAAGTCAATAGAGTCAAACATATTTTTGGCATTTTTGGAATTAAAATAAAAACATAAAATAAAAAGAATAAAGTAAGGCCAAACCTCAAATCCAATTCAAATCAACTTCAACAAGTCCAATTGAATCATCATAGGTCTAAAATGGTCAAACAAGGTTTGACAAATTTTCTCAACATTTTTTGAAAACAAAAACTATTTTAAAATAATTAAAAATCAAGAAAAATAACATAAATGGATTAAAATCTCAAATAAATCTCAAATCAATTAATAAATTAATGATAATATTTTTCATAGACTTGTCATGATCCATATGTATTAAGAAAATATTTTTTGGAATTTTTGGATAACAAAAAGTAATTAAAATGAATTAAAAACTATTAAAAAACAAAATAATTCACAAAAAATATTAAATGGAATCAAAAAAATAATTAAAAATCAGATTATGAAACTAGTTTTTTAAAGAAAAATTTTAGTGTTGGTCTCATATTTTTGTGATTCCAAATAAAATAGTTATGAATTTTTGAAATAAAAGGGAATAAAAGAAAATAAAACAGAAATGTGAAAAATGTGAAAAAATCAGCAGCGCTTGGATCCACTTCATTAATTGACGTGGACATATCAAGCGGCTCAGAGGCACATTTCCATGGTAGGCATTAGTCAAGCGCACAACAAACTGAATTAAAAAAAGTCAAAAGAATGCATGGCCAAGATTAGATCGTGTGAGCCTTATCCAAGGGCACAGACTCATCCACGTGGGGACGGTGGTGGAAACCACCGTCTTCTCCAGTGGACCAACTAATTCCGGCCACCAGTTGCAGGTTTTTGAACCTCAACTAAAATGCACGAGCCAGGTACCAAAATAAAATTGGGGTGATGTACATCACCCTTGTAACCTTGGATTGTCCTCAAGATCTCTATCAAGTGAGAAATCAGAGCTTGAACATCCATGTATGCAAACTGAAAAGCTCTAAAACATGAAATCAAAGCCACCACTGGCTTGCCTCTTGCATGAGGACTTCATAAAACCATTTGAACACAAGCAATTTACATTGTATGATGAGATTCAGATCAAAATAGTTGGATCATATACCTTTGAAGAGAAGCTTTGATCAGCACGATTCCTTCCAACTTTTGCTTCCAATTTGATCTTGAGATGTGATATGAATGCAAGGATAAGGAATAAGTCTTGAAAATCAACTGATTTTGTTGAAATTCAAGCTTGAATTGAGAAAATAAAAATCAGAATTCCTTTGGTATGGTTGGGTTTTCACTTCTGCAGAGTTTCAGGTTGCCTTAAGGTTGAAATTTGAATGAGGCAAGCATTGTATTTATAGTTGAGATGCAAGCAAGCAAGTGTCAAACTCGTGTGCATGATCATTGGATCCTCCATGCAAGGGCCTGTACAGGCGCATGTGAGGCCCAATCTTGGATGGAAATGAATGCTGAGCTCATTTGAAGAGGGTTTGGACGTGCAATTTGAACTGCAATGGCTCGTGCATGAAGATTCAAAGTGAAATGCATAATTGGGCCTAAATGTTCCCCTCTTCGAAAGTCACACATAGAAAATCCAAACATAGGCATGTGAGTAATGGTTGGAAAGGTCTTGACATAAGGAACAAAAGCTATGTTGGGAAAAAATCCATTTGGAGTTTGGAAATTTGTGAAAACTGGTCTTGAAGTTTGAGGTACAAAACACGCCCCTTTGAAATTTTTTCCAAAAGTGACCAACTTCAAGCCCTTTTGTCTTAATTATGCAAGCGTCAAATGGAAAAACCTCCAACACCAAAGTTGCATATGTTTTCAAGATGATCAATTTGGACTTAAACTTTGCATCATTTGGATTTTTGATGAGAAAGTTATGGGCACTTGAAATTGGACTTTTTCAAAATTCAATGATTTTGGTCCAAAGTGACCTATAATGTTTTGTATTATCACATGTGTTTATTTTAAGATTATGAAATTTTGTCCAACATAAAATTTGAATTATACATCTTAAAATTTCCAATGCAATTTGTCTCACCTCAAAATCATAAAAAATGAAGGAGTTAGGTCCTTGGGAAGTTGACCTAAATTTAGGGTTTCAATCAAGATGACCTATAATGTTTTGAAATGAATGATGACCTTCCAAGTTTCAAATGGATTTTTGATGAAAATGGAAAGTTGTTCATATGGTCCTTAAGAACATTTTTTCTCTTGGGGTCATCTTCATTTGACAAACACATCAAAAGTTAGGTCTCAATGGTTCTCAGATTAGTCAGATGACTTGACTGGTCAACTTCTCAAGGCCAAACCTCAAATCTTGATGAATGAATGATTGAGGATACTCACATAGGCTCATATATGCATGAAATGATGAATGAAAGAACTTCCCTTGATTAAATTTGATTATAGGTTGAGGTTGCTTCATGAGCAAGGCACAGTCAATGCACTGTTGAATTAAGGTTTCCTTGGGAAACAATCCTCAAGCCCTTTGGTTTATTTTGATCAAATTGGCCAATTGAGATACTTGGGAGACATATATGATGATTGAGAGCTTTGTGAACCATTGTCATGCTTGCTTTCATCTTCATCTAGCCACTTCATCGAGCATAGGAGCCTCCTAGGAGCAAGGGCACATGTGATCACTTGAGCTTCAAAACAAAACAAGTCAGTGACATATTTTTGTGCTTTTGGTTAGTAAACAAAAATAAGAAAAGAAATAATATACAATTCAAGCATGCTTGGTGATCTCAAACCAACTCACACAAGTCCCAACCCTAGGGTTAAGGAGCCACACATGCTATGATCCTTGAGGCAATGCAATGAGCAATGATATGATGCCATGAGGGATCTTAGGGTCAAAATTAGGGTCTTACAGATGCCCCTATTTAAGGTCATTCTAACCGGAGATATGAAGGTTAAAATCTTCGTCTCGACGAGGTAGAATGAGCTTAAATAATAACAAAGAGACGAATTTTGGCCCCCTAAGAGACTTCATGATGCAGATGTATGCATGCAAAAGTTAATACTCTGTGGGGGAATATGACCACAAAGGAAAAAAGAAAATCAGGAGAGACTGAAAATTCATAGGAGTAATACACTCACTAGGGAGACAAAGACTCTGGGGGAGAAATAAGGGTAAATGCGTGAGCAGGTCACGACTTGAAAACTTGCTGGGAGACACGAAGGAATTCCATGAAAATAAATCAATGGAAAGACTCGAGCTGACGCAAATATACATGTATTGGGGAATATGCCAATACAGCAAGACTATCCACAAAGGATACTTCGGATAAAAATCCGGACTCAGACGAGAATGTCCACAAAGGACTCAGCTAAGGAAGAAACAACGAGATATTACCGGTTACTGGGTAATAAACTCAAAAGAGAGACATGTTATCAAAACACCGGTATAAGGGTGAGAGATAAACATGCTCAGGGAGAAAGAATATCTAAGACCAATATAAGGGTGAGAGATATCAATTATCTGAAACATCTGAGGAGGGCCTAAAAGGCATATCTCAACTCAGGATAATATGACTCCACAGGGTACAAAAAGTCATAATAGGGAGCAGAAGGAAGGAACACCAGGGATACCGGTTACTAGGCATATAATAGGTGACCAACCAGGCGTGAATTGGGAACATATCCAAGACACTCATCATCCGAAAAGGAGGGCTGAAAAAGCAAACTCAATTTACAGGATGGACATTCGATTCCACAAGGAAAAAGACTTCAACTGAAGAGCACATGAGATATATTATCTATTACCGTCAGAGCGTAGATAATATACTCGCATGGAAGATTATCCACAACCGGTTACTGGGTTAATAAAGGATAAATCGACCGAAAAGAAAGGACATCGGGATACTGGTTACTGGGTATAAAATGATGACCAATCAAAGGGGAGAAACAATCATTACCAAGCAAGGGTAAATGAAAGATGACTCGCGAGGGATAAATTGCTTGACAAGAAGGAATCATCCAAGAGATATATCACCGGTTACTGGGTGGTATACTCAAAAAGTGAAGGAATATCAATACCGAATATTGGATAAAGATAACCATCAAAGAGGGGATTCATTCTACCTGTTATTGGGTAGAAAACCACAGGCATAGGACTTACAACTACCGACTATTGGGTAGAAGGTCACAAAGATTCACTGGGGAAAGGATTAACAATTACTGGTTACTGAGCAATTGAACAACGAAACCACAGGGAACTGTAGGGGAAATAACAAGGAGGGAGTCAATCTAGGAACAAACCCGAAAGACACAATGAAACAAGATTCAACCCAATGAGGATATAACTCAGGGGAGTAATTCCATCCCAATACATACTTAGGGAGGAAACTGAAACAAAAATCATCCATGAGGACATAACTCAGTGAGGAATATAGAAGGAAAGATAGACACTTTCTGCCTATAGGGCTGACTCTATATGGAGAGATCAGACACAAGCATCTGCTTGGGGAAGAACATTTCACCAATAGCAGGAGATAACAAGCAAAGATATATGGCAAAGAATGCAACATGAATATCTGAATGCTATAATTATGCATGTATATGCGTGGTTTATGTATGATTAATGCTGACAGACAGACATATCTAACACAAACAGGTCCAGGAATCAATGGACGGACATCCGGTATAACATCTCAAAAGAGAACGGCCAGGCCCACAGGAGAAATCCAATCTGGTGGGGAGCATCAAATACCAGGAGACACCAATCACCACTGGGGACAAAGACCACCGCCAGGGATAAGCAAAGTCTCAGCTGCCGACTGCTGGGGATCTTCCAACAATTCTTGGGAACATGCATAGATATCAATAGGATCTATCACAGAAGAACTCTACTGGGGGATCTTATCAGGGGATAATGAGAAATTCTGTGGGGAATAACCACCAAACAGACTCATCAATCAAGCATTCTCTTCTAACTGCTGAAGAGACATCTCTGCTACTGGGAGAAGGAACAAATTACTCCGCTGGGGAAGGAAATAACACATCTTCCTCAAAATTGCTCAATACTGGAAAATATCTTCCACTCGGAGAGGAAACCAATGTCATGCTGGGATCAGGCAACATCTCAGCTGGGGAAGCTACATAGTCACTGCCAGGGATTTTCTGTTGAACAGACGAAAAATCCATCGTAGAGGAAACTCTACTGGGGAGCTCAACACGGATAAGATTCATCGTAGAAGAAACTTTACTGAGGAACTTATCAAGGAATGATATGAAACTCTGCGGGGAACAACCACCAAACAGGTGTTCTAATCAATCAAAACAAACCCTTCTCATCTGCTAGAGAGACATCTCTGCTCAGGGGAGAGAGAACCAACTACTCCGCTGGGGAAGGACACAACATCTTCATCACCAGCTCAACTTAGAGGAAACTTTCCAATAAGGAGGGGAAAACAAACTACCAGGCTCTGATCAGGAAACTCCACTGGGGATAGACTATAGGCGATCCAACTGGGGACAGTTTGCCGCGAGCAACCCTACTGAAGGATGAGTTGTAAGCCAACCTGCTGGGGGAGAAACTGTAAGCTAACCTGCTAAGGATAACTACAAGTATCTCTGGAGGAACGGTCCTGGCTAAGGGAGTCGGAAACGAATCCTTTACCAACACGTGCCATGTTGAGGATGAAACGGGGAACAAACCCTTCACCAACTGCTCTAAGCAACCACTGCTGAGGAGGTATCTGAAAGATAGCTTTGCAGGGAACACATACATACTCCTGCTGAGGACTTCTACTCGTGTTGGGAATTTCCTCTCACTAGGGAAAGACAAATTTCCTCATGAATAGATAGCATATCAACTTTTATCAATCTATAATGGATTTTAGGTCAGTCCACACACGGGATGACAACCATATAATTGATAAAACATAAATGCTAGACTCAGACTCTCTAGGGAGTTAAGGATGTTTGAGGTAGAGGTATACACATCTCTAAGAAGATCAAGGCCAAAACTCCAGATTCTCTGGGGATTTGATGATGTATCACCCTTCTCTGCACTCGCTGGGGAGACAACCTGAAAGATGATGAAGAGGATACAAACATGCCAGAATATGAACAAATGTCTTACCCTTTTGGAGATCATACTACCCTTGGGAGAGCACTGCAGACATTCCATTTATCCTTTCAGTCATTGTGAATGTTCACTTTGTTTAAAAACAGTTTATAAAAACTTTATTTGTTTAAAACAATGATATTTATCAATTAAAACATGCAAACATTTGTTAAGCAGAAACAAATAAGAGTGTAAAGAATTGGATAAAGGCTCAAATTTATTTAATAGAATGGTAGTCCGCAAATGGCGAGACTCCATGGATCTTTATAAATTTGAAATTGGTGATATATATTGGAGAAAGGGCTACATTGAACATAATGACCATTTCTCCACCAACTCTGAATCCAATGTATTTGAAGCTTCAGTTGACGATGACTTAGCGAGAATCTTTGACAGAAGACAGTTTGTAGAACGAAGTCTTGTCAGGATGCAGTTACTTGTCAAATCCCTAATTTTTTCCTAGATTGCCCCAGGGTGAGGTACTCAATCTAGTGGGATATATATTCATTTTTTTCATGTCTCTAACTTTTGCCTAGATCGCCCTTTTGGGTTTTCAATCCACCGAGACGCTCATTTTTGCCTAAGTCGCCCTTTCGGGTTTTCAACTTAGCGAGTTATTCTGTTTTTATTTTAGGCGAAGTATTTCTTGACTGCATCTGAGTTCACAGGACGAGTGAAGTCCTCTCCATCCATAGTTGTAAGCAACAAAGCATCGCCTGAAAAGGCTCTCTTAACAACATATGGACCTTCATAGTTTGGAGTCTGCTTGCCCCTGGAATCGGGCGCGAAAGACAAAACTTTCTTGAGCACGAGGTCACCTTCTCGGAACACATGAGGCTTGACCTTCTTATCAAAGGCTTTCTTCATCCTTTGTTGATACAACTAACCATGGCACATGACAGTTAATCTCTTCTCTTCAATCAAATTCAGTTGGTCATAACGACTCTAAATCCATTCAGCCTCAGTCAACTTGGCTTCCATCAAGACTCTCATTGATAGGATCTCAACCTCCACGGGGAGCACAACCTCCATGCTGTATACAAGAGAGAAAGGGGTTGCCCTTGTTGAAGTGCGGACAGATGTACGATAGCCATGCAAGGCAAATGGCAGCATCTCATGCCAATCTTTGTATGTAACAACCATCTTCTGGATAATCTTCTTGATGTTCTTGTTAGCAGCTTCAACAGCCTCATTCATCTTGGGTCTATAAGGAGAAGAATTATGATGTGCAATCTTGAACTCGCTACACAGCTCTTTCATCATCTTGTTGTTCAAGTTAGATCCATTATCAGTAATGATCTTTTCTGGCACACGATAACGGCATATAAGTTGATTCTTGATAAACCTCACTACCACCTGCCTGGTCACATTCGTATACGATGCCGCTTCAACCCACTTGGTGAAGTAATCAATTGCTACGAGAATAAAATGGTGATCGTTTGACGCCTTTGGCTCTATCATGCCAATCATGTCAATTCCCCACATGGAGAAAGGCCATGGTGAGGAAATAACATTCAGAAGTGTCGGGGGAATATGAATCTTATCCGCGTAAATTTGACACTTGTGGCATTTCTTCACATATTTGCAGTAGTCAGACTCCATTGTCAGCCAATAGTAGCCTGCTCTCAGCATCTTCTTTGCCATGGCATGTCCATTGGAATGAGTGCCAAATGAACCCTCATGGACCTCAGTCATCAACAGGTCTGCTTCGTGTCTATCCACGCATCTGAGCAGAACCATATTAAAATTCCTCTTATAAAGCACATCACCATTGAGGTAGAAACTGCCAAATAATCTCTTCAAAGTCTTCTTATCTTTAACAGATGCCCCAGGCGGGTAAATCTGACTTTGGAGAAAGCACTTGATATCATAATACCATGGCTTATCATCTTTCACTTCTTCAACCGCAAATACATGAGCCAGTCTATCCAAGCGCATCACGGTAATATTGGGAACCTCATTCCAATATTTCACCACAATCATAGAAGCAAGTGTAGCAAGAGCATCTACCATCCGATTCTCATCTCGAGGAATATGATGGAAGTCAACCTCAGTAAAGAAAGTTGAAATCCTTCTCGTATAATCTCTATATGGGATGAGACCAGGCTGATTCGTCTTCCATTCACCCTTGATCTGATTAACAACAAGGGCCGAATCGCCATAAACATCAAGATGCTTGATCCTAAGATCAATACACTCTTCCAAACCCATAATACAGGCCTCATACTCCACCATATTATTCGTGCATTTGAAAGTTAGCCTTGCTGTAAAAGGAAAATATGTGCCCTGAGGAGTAATAATCACTGCCCCAATACCATTTCCATATTGATTAACAGCGCCATCGAACACCATACCCCATCGAGAACCAGGCTCTGACCCTTCATCGAGCGTAGGCTCATCGCAATCTTTCATCTTCAAATATAGAATCTCCTCATCTGGGAAGTCGTACTGAATAGACTGATAATCCTCAATCGGTTGATGTGCCAAGTGGTCAGCCAAAATACTATCTTTAATAGCTTTTTAAGCTCGATACTCAATATCATACTCAGACAATAGCACCTTCCGACGGGCAATCCTCCCAGTTAAAGCAGGCTTCTCAAAGATATACTTGATTGGATCCATTTTGGATATCAACCAAGTCGTATGATTTAACATATATTGGCGTAAACGCTTAGCAGCCCAAGCCAAAGCACAACATGTCTTCTCAAGTGTTGAGTATCGAGACTCACAATCAGTGAACTTCTTACTCAAGTAGTATATAGCATAATCTTTCTTCCCTTATTCATCTTGCTTACCAAGGACACAACCCATGGAGTCATCAAGAACAGTCAAGTACATAATCAATGGCCTCCCTTCAACATGCAGGGACAGAATCGGAGGCTCGGACATATACTCTTTAATATTGTCAAAGGCTTTCTGGAAATCCTCGGTCCAATCATGACGCTGATCTTTCTGGAGGAGCTTGAATATTGGCGCACATGTGGCAGTCATGTGGGATATAAATCTAGAGATATAATTCAAGCGGCCAAGAAAACCCCTGACTTGTTTCTCAGTTTTGGGCGCAGGCATCTCTTGTATTGCTTTGACCTTAGCAGGATCAACTTCAATACCTCTTTCACTGACAATAAAGCCCAATAACTTGCCGGAACGGACTCCAAATGTACACTTGTTTGGATTCAAGCGGAGTTTGTACTTCCTCAAACGCTGAAAAAGCTTTAACAAGTGCTCTACATGTTCAACTTCCGTTTTCGACTTTGCAATCATATCATCAACATATACCTCGATCTCCTTGTGCATCATATCATGAAACAAGGTAGTCATAGCACGCTGATACGTGGCTCCCGGCGTTCTTCAAACCGAAGGGCATCACTCGATAACAGAATGTTCCCCAAGGTGTGATGAATGTTGTCTTCTCCATATCCTCGGGTGCCATTTTAATCTGGTTATAACCGGAAAATCCGTCCATGAATGAGAAGATATTGAACTTAGCTGTATTATCTACCAACATATCAATATGTGGTAGAGGGAAATCATCTTTCGGACTAACTTTATTCAAGTCTCTATAGTCCACACACATTCGGACTTTTCCATCTTTCTTAGGCACAGACACAATATTGGCCACCCATTGAGGATATGTAGAAGTCACCAAAAACCCCGCATCAATTTGCTTCTGAACTTCTTCTTTAATTTTCATTGCCATATCAGGATGAGTTCTTCTGAGCTTTTGCTTGACAGGCATACACTCAGGCTTCAATGGCAAGAAATGTTGCACGATATCATTATCCAGACCAGGCATGTCTTCATACGATCATGCAAAGACATTGACATATTCTCGTAGCAACTCAATCAACCCCTTCTTCACAGACTCTTTCAGGAGTGCCCCAATCTTCACCTCACGAATGCAATCTTCAGACCCCAAGTTGATTGTTTCCAGATTCTTAAGATGCGGCTGAATGATCTTCTCCTCGTGCTCGAGCAGACGGGTGATCTCGTCAGGAATCTCTTCAACATCATCTTCTTCGACCTTAAATACAGGGAACTCAAAGTTGGGAGATGGTGTTGGATCATTATGTTCAATGGGTTTGCTCAACCTGCATAATGATTTTGAGTATAAAAGAGATTTCAGAATTCAAACAAGGTAAATCATTATGCAAATGAAAAGATTGATTTTATTCTCTTTTTTAGGGTTTTATGGTGATCACCAATTTCATGCAAAAAGCAAAAAGGAAAAATAATCTGGAAATTCAAACATTTAACATGTAATTTTTGAATGAATATCATTGTATTAATATGTGCCAACAATGTCATCACTTCTCCTTTTGGCATAGGAGAAGGGTTTTTAAACAAAATGAACATATTATGTGGACTTAAGGATAACTGTTGGAACATCAACAGCGACCCAATTATTGCAGATTCCTCCAGGGATGAAAAAGTTTCCAGGATCTTCCTCTTCATCATCTTCCACTATGGCAGCAGCCTCTTGATCTTCAACAGTGTGGATGAAGCCTCCACTCTGGAACAGCCCACGCTCATTAGAGATGCCTGAAGAATGCCATATGTCAGCTCAGGATTTATTATCTTCCAGCCTGATCATTTGTCCTAAGTCAGTAGTTGCACCATGCTCAATGGCCAACTTAGCATCATTGTAGGAAGCAAATGAAGAAGGTCATTTCCTTGAAGGCTCAGCAATAGATAAGGCTTGGAACGGAGTCCCAACCTCATCCTCAGCGTCTATATAGGAAAAGGAAGATAAATGGTTAACCAAGAGAGCCTTCTCTCCCCCTATCACCACCAACTTCTTATTCTTGACGAATTTCAACTTCTGGTGTAGGGTGGATGTCACTGCGCCTGCCTCGTGAATCCATGGTCTGCCAAGCAAACAACTATATGATGGATGTATATCCATGACCTGGAAAGTGATATGGAAATCACTAGGTCCAATCTTGATCGGGAGTTCTACTTCGCCGATCATAATTTTCCGGGATCCATCAAAACCTTTGATTACCACTCCACTCTGCCTCATGGGAGGCCCCTGATAAGAAAGTTTGGCCAGAGTGGATTTTGGCAACACATTGAGCGATGATCCTGTGTCCACCAACACATTAGATAAGGCATCATCTTTGCAGTTCATGGAAATGTGTAGAGCCAAATTGTGGTATTTTCCCTCCTTGGGAATATCAGCATCACAGAAGCTCAAATTGTTACAAGCAGTTATGTTTGCAACAATGTTATCAAACTGTTCAATAGTGACATCGTGATCCACGTATGCCACGTCCAACACCCTCTACAAAGCTTCGCGGCGTGGCTCAGAATTCATCAACAAAGATAGTACCGATATCTTTGATCGAGTTTGAAGCAGCTGATCAACAATATTGTACTCACTCCTCTTGATGAGCCTCAGCATCTCATCACAGTCCTCTTTCAGAATGCCATGCTGGCCAACTAGGACAGGAGTCTTTGCGGATTTATCAATAATAGGGTCAACACCCTTCACAATAAGTGTCGGATTCGACGAAGAAGTCCCCACGGGACCGACAGGGTTAACAGCAGCAGTTCTTCTCACGACATCTTCGTGAAGTTTCGGCGGAGCCGAGAAAACACGACCACTGCGGGTCACACCACTAACATCAGAAATGCTTACTACAGAAGTCGAGGGCAATGGCACCTCTTTCCCATCTTCTAACATTACTGCGTTGTATCTGTAAGGAACAGCTTTGTCGGATGAATACGGGACAAGGCCCGCTGGCTTGATTACAAGAGATGGAGAAACCTTCTTCTTGCTGCCATCATATTTGACGACAGCAGGCTCTGGTATTCTGAATACAGGGGATATTACATCAACTTCGTTCTCATTGCGATTCTGAAGTACCTCAATCATTCCTTGATCCAGCATCTCTTGGATGTCCTTCCTGACTTGTCGGCATCCTGTCTCGTTGATAGTGCATACTTGGCACCTGTCATGGTCATGCTCATAGTGACTGTATCCACATAACAGTCTATGCATCTCGACCAAAGATTGTCTAATATCATTGACATACAGGACTTTATATTTTCCAGGGCAACCCTGGACCATGTTCATAGCAACTTTCCCATGCTCGGGCAATGGGTTCTTCTTGACATTAGGACCTACGTCCTCGAAAAACAAAATCCCACTTCTAACAAGGTTTTGCACCTTGGTCTTCAGGGGATAGCAATTCTCCACATCATGTCCTGGAGCACCGAAATGATATACACAATGTAATTCTGGCTTGTACCACCACTGAGGATTGGTCGGTACGTCAGGAGGATCACGTGGAGTAATTAACTTTCTATCTATCAGAGACGGATAGAGTTCAGCATATGTCATTGGAATCGGATCAAAGGTGACCCTCTTCCTATCGTAGCTGGTGTTGGTGTTATTGTTGTTTCGAGGCTGGTAGACCTGCTGTTGTGGACGATGTTGTTGTTGATATTGTTGATGTTGTTGTTGTTATTGATAATGTTGAGCTTCTCTGAAGGCAGGTGCTATATGAGCCACCTGGTGTTGGCTGACGGCAGGACGGACAGTCTTCCTCTTCACAAAGGGTCTTCGTTTAATATGGGAAGACACGACATATTCCTCTCCCTCCTTCTTCTTCGCAAAGCCCCCATATTGCTTTGCTGAAGAGCCTTCATCTCTAGATAGACGTCCTTCACGGACTCCTTCCTCTAGCCTCATTCCCATATTCACCATTTCGATGAAGTTCGAGGGAGCACTAACAATCATCCTCTCGTAGTAGAAAGAGCTTAAAGTCTTCAAAAAGATCTTTGCCCTTTCTTTCTCTTCGAGGGGGGCACAATCTGAGTGGCCAACTCACGCCATCTCTGGGCGTACTCTTTGAATGTCTCCTTCTCTTTCTGGGACATCGCCCTCAGTTGGTCCCTATCAGGAGCTATATCAACATTGTATTTGTATTGCTTGACGAAATCTTCGCCAAGATCATTGAAAGAGCGGATGTTCGCGCTGTTCAGACCCATGTACCATCTGAGTGCAGCACCGGACAGGCTGTCCTAGAAATAATGGATGAGAAGTTGATCATTCTCTGTCTGCGTTGACATCTCGCGAGCGTACATCACAAGATGGCTGAGAGGGAAAGTGTTTCCCTTATACTTTTCAAAGTCAGGCACTTTGAACTTAATAGGGATCTTGACGTTGGGCACAAGGCACAACTCAGCAGCAGTCTTACCAAATAGGTCTTTACCCCTCAGAGTCTTTAGTTCCTTGCGCAGTTCAAGGAATTGGTCGTTTATAGTGTCCATCTTCTCATAAACATCTGGGCCCTCAGACGGCTCAGAATGATAGATGGTGTCTTCTACTCCGGGTAAAGTGTGCATAACTGCAGGTGGCACAGAAAGGACCGGGCTAAATACCGGCAGAGAAGTGAGAATCGGAGTAAAACCCTCGGGCACAAAGTTAGCAGGCATCCCCCACGGGAACCCGGCTGACATAGTTGGCGCAAAGTGAGCTGTTGCGGCAGGCACAGTTGAGGAAGCTACCTCTGAGATGATAGTCCTTGCGGGAGGAGTTGCAGGAGTTGGAGACGATTGGCTTTGAGCAGCCAACACTGACTCCATCATGGCAGTCAGCCTAGCTACTTCCTCTTTCAATTCTCGGTTCTCTTGCTCTAGATGATCAATCAGCTTTGGAAGATTGGCCCTGGTGTTATACCGGTGCGTCAGCTTGTCTTCAAAATAAATGAAGAGCAACGAGTTAGACCACTGATCAGAGCTGAACAAAACTTGCTTATGCATATGATGCATGCAATGTTTGTGCATATGATTTATTATATTTTTTAATCAGAGGAATTTTATAGAGATCTATTTGCAAATATTTGAAAATATTAATCTTTTAAGACATATAGGGAATACTCATAGCAATAATATTTGGAAAAAATTTACACCAATGAAGAAGTACAGTCTTGGTAACCAAATATAATACAAGAGGAAAGGGGAAATAACATCCTATGGAGCCCTAGAAACAATCGTCCAAAGCTCTCGAGACCGGAAGATGAGTTGCCCGAAGCCTCTTCACCTCTCTCTCATAAGCTGCTTCCATATACGCCTTCTCCTTGGCGAGTCGATCATACTTCCTCTTCCAAAACCTGGATGACTGAGGAAGAAGAGAAGTAACCACATCATCAGGCTCATCGATAACCTGATGCTCCAGAAACTCTATCACTGCATCCTTATCCTTAAGTTGCTGAAGTAGTTCCTCTCGCTCATGAACCCAAGCAAGCGAACGGTCTTCATCTCTCAACTCCTCTACTCCTTGGTTAGGGAGGGTTAAAGGCCCAACCATAACCATAGGGGTAGGTCTCGGATAGTCATAGGGCATGCAGTACTCAAGCGCTCTCTTCCTTACCCAAGAGGTGTAGGGTTCCAAAGCAATACGATTCTTCGGACCAAACTCTTTCCTTCCCTTCCTATGAATCTTGCGCCAGGCGCGAACCATTCTGCCCTTCAAATTCTGGGGATCTTTACCCTCTTGAAAGAATACACCTTTCAACAGAATTTTGTTAGGTTTATCCTTTAAGGGGAACCCAAGCTGACGGCGAGGCAAAATAGGGTTGTAGCTAATTCCCCCACATGTACCAAGAAGAGGCACATTGGAGAATTCACCACAAGAGTCAATAATCTGGACACCATCATATACACGGTTATACCAAAAGATATCATCATTAGTGAGAGACATAAGTCTCGTGGACCACCGTAGACATCCTTTGTTCTCCTTGAAGGTGATCGTCCGAGGCAAGTGCGAAATAAACCACTTGTACAACAGAGGCAAACAGCACACAATGGATCCACCGCCCTTTGCATTCCTCATATGCAAAGAGAAATAAGTGTCACCCAACAGAGTCGGAACGGGATTAAGAGTAGAGAAAATCCTAATAGCGTTTACATCCACAAAATTGTTGATGTTGGAGAATAACACTAACACACAGATGAGAAGTACAAATATGGCTTCGAAGGCGTCCTCACTCATGGCCTTCCCAAACAGAGTAGCTTGGGCAATGAGAAAATCAGATGGGAGACCTTGAATTCCACCTTTGGTAGTCATTTGAGCAACTGTATCAGATACATCTATATGAAGCAGATCAGCAATCTCTTGGGAAGAAGGAACTCTCTCTAAGCCACTGAACGGCAACTGATCCAAGATAGGTATACCCACAAGATAGGCATACTCCTCAAGCGTAGGCAAAAGATGAAAATCCGGAAAAGTGAAGCAACGGTACTGCACCAACACACTCATCAGACCTTCATCCATCTGAGTAGAAAGAATAGACATAAGCTTCCCATGGCGAGCTTTGAACTCCAAGGGATCTAATACATAAGATGTCAAACTCCTTAACTCTTTCAAGTCGGGTTGTCTGAAACTGTACTTCTTCGTATTCCTTCTTTGCTTATCCATGTCTGAAAATTTGCAAATAAACCTCTTAAGTTCCTTGAAAATTTTCTCATTGTTGATGATATGGATGCAAATGAATGCATGGATGCAACAATCACACTCAAGGATTAAGCAAGTCACGCCATACAAAGGTCACATGATGGATCAAGTCATCCTCAATATCAATCATCCATTTTGGTGGATTATGGTTTACACCTTATCAACACCCAAGTTCCATTGATATTGAGGATATACGAGAACGGATCAACCGCGAATCAAGGGTTTGTTGCAAGTCACGAGCATGGAGTCTCGGTTAAGAACCACCCAAAGGGAGTGTACTATGGTTAAACCTGACGATCATCTTCTAATAGAGGTTCCCATAGTTATCATCTCATCTTTCGGATATTATCAGATAAAACGACTACTCGTATTCCAAAAATATTCTCAAGAGAGACTCTTATGAGTGTAGTATCGCATAACAATCGAATCAAATCTTACACTTGAACGACCTTCGCACTACGTCCTAAAATAGGCCAAGATGGGCTAGGTAATCTAAGGTCCTTAACTTCTAAGGTATATATTGGAAAGAGTAATGCCTAACCACGACTACTCGTGTGACATTATTGATCCCAACAAAACCTCCACCAAGTGAATGGGCTTGCAAGTCAACTTGCTAAGGAATAACTCCACACAAGTCAACAAGACTATGCCATTCTCCTATCATAAGTGCACTCGAGTTCGGGTATAGAACTCATATCACAAGAGACCACCAAGTACACAAGCAATTGAATATATCAAGCAATTCATACATTACAATCAATACAGTCATCCCAAATTTGCACAAAAATATGTCACAAAATAATATAAACATACAATACAACAAAGGCAAAAAGTAGGGTAAACCCACTAGGAAAATTCATCCCCAGCAGAGTCGCCACTTTCCTGTAGCGGGGTATTCGTTACCTTTAGATTTATTGACTAAATTAAAAGTAAGCATACAGTTCGAGTCGCCACCGCACTTCTATTTATCCAAAGGAAAGGTTAGAAAGCGAACAAAAACCAAGTAAGAAGTTTTATCAAATCAAAAAGTAATAAAAATGTCAGAGATCTAGGTAACGGGGTTGGTTATGAAATGAGAAGGTTTTAAGCACCAAAAACATCCTTAGTACTCTAAGGGAGCCCTTTTTGCAAAGATGTATTGTAGGTTGGTATTTGTGAAAACATTTGTGCAAACAAGATTGGGGAGATGAGAGAAGAATATACATTATATTTACAATTTTGTTGTTTGAATGGATAAACCCATTGCCTACGTACCATCATAAAGGTAGGATCAAAACCTCGTAGTTCGGGGTAAAAATCTCAAAATATTGGTGAGTTGATTTGATCAAAAGCCTTAAGGTCTTTTGTTATCAAAGGGAGAAAACTCAACCTAAACCAATAATCCACCATGTGAGGAAAGCTTCAACATACTAGTGAAGGATCCACCCTATAATAAGTATGGAAGACTTATAGTCCAATCACTAAGGATAAGGTGAGGTTTACATCAACCACTATGATAACTCGAACCTATGGTTAATGTTTATGAAAAAGGTTTTAACAAAGGTGGTCATTGGAACCACAAAAACAACTTGAAGTGAATTGTATTTACAAGTAAGATGTATTCACAAAATAAGGTCAAAGTTGACTTAAGATTCCTTCAAAATAAGTATTAATGAAAAGAGTTTGAAAAATCAAAGGCATAAGGCCTAGATTTCTAATTTGAAAATAATGCCAATGTTTGCACAAAATGAGTTTGGCTTGGGGTTAGAGTGAGGAGAAGAAGAGAAGGGCTAGTCCTAGACATGCAAGGATAAGAGAAGAGATAAAACCCTTGGAGTTCCTTTTCTTGAGATCATAAAGATGATTCAAGATGCTCCTTTCCTTTAGACTTAGCAAACAACTCAAGCAATCAAAAAAATATTATATTCAAGCTCCTAGGATCTCCATTTGGCTTGTCTCTCTTAACTTGGCTATTCATGACAATGGTCCTTCTTACTATCTCAAGATGGAATCCCTATCACACAAGAGCAAACATCAAAAAGTTCACAATACAATAAGAGAAATGGACAAAGAATGAGTTTAGATTAGGGGTCCTTTGAAGTCAACTTTCAAGATTTAGCATTCTAAAGGCATGAGGCCTAGTTGCTCTTCAACAAGTTTAGCATTCTAAAGGCATGGGGCCTAGTTGCTCTTGAACTCCTTTAAGCATAGATAAGGTCCTAATTCTAAGTCCTTTCTCCTTTTTGCATTGGGTTCACACAAACAAAGACAAAACAAGCACAAAGCCACAATATATTTATATACAATAATAAGCTCAAATGAGCAAAAGGAAAATGGCATAAACATAAAATATGAGCTCAAATGAGCAAAGGGAAAAAGTAATATGAATAAATGAGCAAGAAAATAAATTGCATTAAAGTAAATTGCAAGAATTAAATGCTTGAATTAAAGTTAGTAGTTAGTGGTTAATGTTAGTGTGTCATAAGACAATTTAGCGCCATGTTAAGCAACCGTAAGTGGACTAATGTAGTAGTCACACCTATCTGAGGCCGGTAAATAAAACTATAGGCAAATGAACACAAGTTAGAGGTCATGACTTGTAAGCCAAGCTCCTACAACTTGTCATGCCAAAAGAAAAGAAGAAAGGCCTTGTATAAATTTTAGGTTCTTTACTTGACCAAGAAGCAACCTATCTTGGACACAAAGCAACTCACTTGATCTTTGATCAAGTTGAGTTTGATTTGGATCAAAGAAGGTTAAGCCTCTCATATGTCAAGACTAACCACAAATCATTAACTCATTGGCCAAAAGAAAAAGAAGAAGAAAAGAGATGAAGATGAAATGAACAAAAATGAGAATTCAAACGACATAATCAAAACACAAAGATCAAATGTGAATGAAATCATCATCAACCAATGGTAAACAGAAGAGAAATGAAGATTAGAAGTCAATAGAGTCAAACATATTTTTGGCATTTTTGGAATTAAAATAAAAACATAAAATAAAATGAATAAAGTAAGGCCAAACCTCAAATTCAATTCAAATCAACTTCAACAAGTCCAATTGAATCATCATAGGTCTAAAATGGTCAAACAAGGTTTGACAAATTTTCTCAACATTTTTTGAAAACAAAAACTATTTTAAAACAATTAAAAATCAAGAAAAATAACATAAATGGATTAAAATCTCAAATAAATCTCAAGTCAATTAAGAAATTGATGAGAATATTTTTCATAGACTTGTCATGATCCATATGTGTTAAGAAAATATTTTTTGGAATTTTTGGATATCAAAAAGTAATTAAAATGAATTAAAAACTATTAAAAACAAAATAATTCACAAAAAAATATTAAATGGAATCAAACAAATAATTAAAAATCAGATTATAAAACTAGATTTTTAAAGAAAAATTTTAGTGTTGGTCTCATATTTTTGTGATTCCAAATAAAATAGTTATGAATTTTTAAAATAAAAGGGAATAAAAGAAAATAAAACAGAAATTAGAAAAATGTGAAAAAATCAGCAGCGCTTGGATCCACTTCATTAATTGACGTGGACACATCAAGCGGCTCAGAGGCGCATTTCCATGGTAGGCATTAGTCAAGCGTGCAACAAACTGAATTAAAAAAAGTCAAAAGAATGCATGGCCAAGATTAGATCGTGTGAGCCTTATCCAAGGGCACAGACTCATCCACGTGGGGACGGTGGTGGAAACCACCATCTTCTCCGGTGGACCAACTAATTCCAGCCACCAGTTGCAGGTTTTTGAACCTCAACTAAAATGCACGAGCCAGGTACCAAAATAAAGCTGGGGTGATGTACATCACCCCTGTAACCTTGGATTGTCCTCAAGATCTCTATCAAGTGAGAAATCTGAGCTTGAACATCCAGGTATGCAAACTGAAAAGCTCTAAAACATGAAATCAAAGCCGCCACTGGCTTGCCTCTTGCACGAGGACTTCATAAAACCATTTGAACACAAGCAATTTACATTGTATGATGAGATTTAGATCAAAACAGTTGGATCATATACCTTTGAAGAGCAGCTTTGATCAGCACGATTCCTTCCAACTTTTGCTTCCAATTTGATCTTGAGATGTGATATGAATGCAAGGCTAAGGAATAAGTCTTGAAGATCAACTGGTTTTGTTAAAATTCAAGCTTGAATTGAGAAAATAAAAATCAGAATTCCTTTGGTATGGTTGGGTTTTCACTTCTGCAGAGTTTCAGGTTGCCTTAAGGTTGAAATTTGAATGAGGCAAGCATTGTATTTATAGCTGAGGTGCAAGCAAGCAAGTGCCAAACTCGTGTGCATGATCATTGGGTCCTCCATGCATGGGCCTGTACAGGCACATGTGAGGCCCAATCTTGGATGGAAATGAATGCTGAGCTCATTTGAAGAGGGTTTGGACGTGCAATTTGAACTGCAATGGCTCGTGCATGAAGATTCAAAGTGAAATGCATAATTGGGCCTAAATGTTCCCCTCTTCGAAATTCACACATAGAAAATCCAAACATAGGCATGTGATTAATGGTTGGAAAGGTCTTGACATACGGAACAAAAGCTATGTTGCGAAAAAATCCATTTGGAGTTTGGAAATTTGTGAAAACTGGTCTTGAAGTTTGAGGTACAAAACATGCCCCTTTGAAAAATTTGCCAAAAGTGACCAACTTCAAGCCCTTCTGTCTTAATGATGCAAACCTCAAATGGAAAAACCTCCAACACCAAAGTTGTAGATATTCTCAAGATGATCAATTTGGACTTAAGTTTTGCATCATTTGGATTTTTGATGAGAACTTTATGGGCACTTGAAGTTGGACTTTTTCAAAATTCAATGGTTTTGGTCCAAAGTGGCCTATAATGTTTTGTATTATCACATGTGTTTATTTTAAGATTATGAAATTTTTTCCAACATAACATTTTAAGTAGACATATTAAAATTTCCAATGCAATTGGTCTCACCTAAAAATCATAAAAAATGAAGGAGTTAGGTCCTTGGGAAGTTGACCTAAATTTAGGGTTTCAGTCAAGATGACCTATAATGTTTTGAAATGAATGATGACCTTCCAAGTTTCAAATGGATTTTTGATGAAAATGGAAAGTTGTTCATATGTTCCTTAAGAACACTTTTTTCTCTTGGGGTCATCTTCATTTGACAAACACATCAAAAGTTAGGTCTTAGTGGTTCTCAGATTAGTCAGATGACTTGACTGGTCAACTTCTCAAGGCCAAACCTCAAATCTTGAAGAATGAATGATTGACGATACTCACATAGGCTCATATATGCATGAAATGATGAATGAAAGAACTTCCCTTGATTAAATTTGATCATAGGTTGAGGTTGCTTCATGAGCAAGGCACAGTCAATGCACTGTTGAATTAAGGTTTCCTTGGGAAACAATCCTCAAGCCCTTTGGTTTATCTTGATCAAATTGGCAAATTGAGATACTTGGAAGACATATATGATGATTTATAGCTTTGTGAACCATTGTCATGCTTGCTTTCATCTTCATCTAGCCACTTCATTGAGCATAGGAGCCTTCTAGGAGCAAGGGCACATGTGATCACTTGAGCTTCAAAACAAAACAAGTTAGTGACATATTTTTGTGCTTTTGGTTAGTAAACAAAAATAAGAAAAGCAATAATATACAATTCAAGAATGCTTGGTGATCTCAAACCAACTCACACAAGTCCCAACCCTAGGGTTAAGGAGCCACACATGCTATGATCCTTGAGGCAATGCAATGAGCAATGATATGATGCCATGAGGGATATTAGGGTCAAAATTAGGGTCTTACACATAGGATCATAATGTATTCCATAAGGAAAACTCACTGAAAAGACAGAGACTCCGGGGGATAAAAATCTATGTGTAGGTCAGGCTACAACTTCAAAACTGTTGGAGACGTGAGGGGATTTCCACGAAAATAAATCAATGGAAAGACTCTGACTGAAAAAGGAATCTGCATATATTGGGATAACACCAATACAACAAGAAACACCCGTTGGGGAAATGTGTAAGTCAGAACAAAGCTGAAATACCCAAACACCCAAGGAAATTCGATTTCACACAGAAATACAAATCCAAACTCAGCTGGGGAAGAAAAAATTTCAACATATGAGTAAAAAGATATATTATCTACCACATGTTACTGGGTAAGAAGATAATACACTCAGGCTGAAGGACATCCATTACCGGTTAGGGTAAACATATCAAGGATGACTCGCTGAGGAAAATGAGGAATATTCATTACCGGTCACTGAGTAAGAATAGCCTACTGGGAAAAAGAAACAAATAGGATTTATAACTACCGGTTTACTGGGTAGAAGACCAAAGAGAGAAATTCATCACTGGTTAAAGTGAACATATCAAGGATAAAATCAAAGGAAGAATATTTGTCACCGATTAAGGTGAACATATCGAGGATAGACTGCCGAGAAAAATAGATTTACAACTATCGATTTATTGGGTAGACGACCAAAGAGAAAATATTTGTCACCGGTTAAGATGAACATATATAGGATAAACTCAAAAGGAGAGTCACCAACTACTAGTTAGGGCAGTTTAACAAAGGTTATCGTCCTCAAACAAATAGGATTTATATCTACCATTTACTAGGTAGAACACCAAACAGTAAGAATATCCGTCACTGATTATGGTGAACATATCAAGGATAGACCTGCTGGAAAAGAAGGATTTACAACTACCGGTTACTGGATAGAAGATCAAAGAGAGAATATTTGTTACCGGTTAAGGTAAACATATAAAGGATAAACTCAAAAGGAAGAATATTCGTCACCGGTTAAGGTGAACATATCAAGGATAGACTGCACGAGGAAACGAAAAATGAATCCGCTGAAAAAAAATAAAGAAGTAAATTACCTTTCACTGGTTAATGGGTAAATCACATGTAAAGTAATCAACATCAATAAGGATATTACCGGTTACTTGGTAATAAACTCTTGGAGACCAAAAGATCTATCTAGGTAAGAACTATAAAGAAACAGTCAAATAAGACTCAACTGAATGAGGACATAACTCAAGGGGAATGGTTCCATCCAGATAATGATCTAGGGAGAAAACAGAAATAACAATCATCCACGAGGAAACAACTCAGTGGGGAAGAAGAAAGGATAAACTATTTCTACTTAAGGGGATGCCACTCTACATTGAAGGAGAACAAGCACACCAAATCTGCATGGGGAAATGATATCACCAAAGCAGGTGATAACATGAAATAATATCACACTTTTGGACTCGATTTAATTAAATTATATTATTATTTGTCTCGATTTATTTTATATTATTCGATATTACTTGGTATTTTCCTTCTATTTATTTCAGGCAACATTATTTGAAGCATGCGTGAAAAAGAAAGAAAAGGAGATGCAAAAAGAGGATGAAAAGCATTCCACTAAAGCCCAGCCCACAACTACAAGGAGAGGCGCTGTGATGCTGTGACGATCGCCACACAAGGTGTGACGAGCGTCACGCCCCCCTGCTAAGTGTTACGAGCGTAACACATGGTGTGACGAGCGTCACACCCCCATTCCTATATTTTTGGCTTTGACGCGTAACAGAAGCACGTTCACCTATTCTCCAGCTTGACTCGTTGAAACGTGAGGAAACCTACTGAAGGGACTTTGGAAGAAACGGTTATTTTAAGGATGGATATAAATAGGACCAATTATGGAACCCTGCAGACACACACATTTTCCAGTTTTCGGCACTGTGCATTATTTTTCCTGCTTTTTAATTTTCCAACACTCTACTTTCCTAGCAATTTTTATTTCCTTTTCTTTTCCAATCAATTTTCAAAGCATTCAATTAATTTTCTCACAATAGTTTCTACACCAGAAACTATTGCGTAACTTTTACTAGATCTAACCTTACGTTAGGTCATAATATTTTATTCCTTCGTTTTTATTTTCTTGTCCGATCGAAGATTGTAAGAACGAATCCAACCGGCTTGTGGTGGAGTGTTCAAGCATCGAAGCTAGGAATAATCAAGATTTCTATTAATTTTACAGGTTCTTTAATTTTATTGTTTTAATTTATATATGCTCTGCACTGCTGTTTATCTATACTGTTTGTCTGATATGGCCGTATTTAAGCATAATAATTGTTTAGGCCTGTTTAACATGTCCGGCTGATTAATTTAGATATCGGTATGTAAAGTAAGCGGAATGAAGGAATCAAAACTAAGTTGGTTTAATTTTATTTAAAAATATAATCACTCTTTTTATGGTCTCAATTTACAGAGTTAATACCAAAGTTTTTGTACGAGAGTAAAAGACATAAAGAAGTTAAAATCAATAGAACGACAGTTTGAGCTTTTAACTGGACAGTGTAAATTGGACATTAATTTAAAATCAGGGCGAAAACAATTTTTAGAGTTAATTAAATTCTAATCATTTTCAAAAAGTATTTTTAAAGGTTAAATGTGAGGACGAGAGTTAAGCATTTAAGTTTAATCATATAATCTAAGTCAACAGAGCGAGAGTTTGAGACGAGGGTGTTTAAACGGTTAGTATTTTAATAAAAAGAGTTTCTATAGATTCTATTATTTTCAAAAAGTGATTTTGGACTTAACTAAATAGTGAGGGCGCACGTTAATATAAAGTCATAGTCTATTCAACAGAGCGAGAGTTTGAGAAAAGATTTTTAATCAATAGTGTCTACTGAAAAGACTTATTTTAAAACTAAGAAACCAACGAAGATTTGATTCCCTACTTACGACGAACTACATACCGATATCCGCGTTATTTGATATTTAATCTAGATCCTATTTTAGTTTTACTTTTCCCCCTAATCATCAAAGTATCATCCGCCTTAGCTTTACGAAGTAACCTTAGAAAAACGGTATATCGATTCATTAAGTCCCTGTGGGATCGATATCTTTTAAAACTACGCGATTAGACTGTGCACTTGCAGTCATTACCCCATTAGACTTATAAAGTCGCGATCAAGTTTTTGGCGCCGTTGCCAGGGACTTTTATTTAGTCGATATCGTAACTCTTCTGTTACGCTGTAGAGACTAAGGCAATTTTTATTTTTTCCTTGTTTTTCGTTGATTTGTATGCCACACACTCGCTCACAAGGCGAACCGTACTACTTACGAATCAACGACGTTGAACGATATCTCCGAGTTTTACGACGAATTCGAGAGTATCGTGCTGCAAACAATCTTCCTCCAATCGAAATTCCTGATCTCAAAAATCTCCTTCCTTCGCTGATACCCGAGATGGAAGAACCAGCTCGTGCTCTTCGAGATTACGCCGCTCCATCGCAAGATGAGTCGCATTCGAGTATTGCTCCACCCGCAATCGAAGCAAACAACTTCGAACTTAAACCTTCGCTGTTGCAGGCAGTGCAACAGAATCAATTCTCTGGAAATCCTACCGAGGATCCAAACCTTCATTTATTCGTATTTGTCCAATACGCTAATACTGTTAAAGCTAATGGTGTCACTTCAGAGGCAATTCGACTTCGTCTCTTTCCTTTCTCGTTAAGGGATAAAGCTAGAAGATGGCTTCAGTCTCTTCCTTACAACTCAGTCACCACATGGAATGAGTTGAAGAAAGTCTTTCTTGCCCGATATTTTCCTCCAAGCAAAACAGCTATGTTGAGAGCCCAGATAAATGGATTTAAACAGAAAGATAACGAGTCTATTTTCGAAGCATGGGAAAGATACAAAGACATGATGAGACTTTGTCCACACCATGGTTTAGAAGACTGGTTAGTAATTCATACCTTCTATAATGGTCTCTTGTACAACACAAGGTTAACAATAGACGCCGCCGCAGGTGGTGCGCTTATGGATAAACCTTATGCCGATGCTTATCAACTTATCGAAAGCATGGCCCAAAATCATTATCAGTGGGGAAGCGACCGAACAATGGTAGAAAAACCTCAAACGAAAAGTGGCATGTACGAGATAAGTAGCCTTGATCATGTTAATGCAAAAGTGGATGCTCTTGCCCAGAAAATTGAAAGTTTAAATGTATCACCTCCAGCCACCGTGGTTTCCGTGACTCAAAATTGCGAAGTCTATGGAATCCAAGGTCACACTCCTACAGATTGTCAACTCCTAACAGGAATCCAAGCAGAGCAAGTGAACTATGCTCAAGGAAATCCCTACTCGCATACCTATAACTCAAACTGGAAGAACCATCCTAATTTTTCATATAAGAGTAATAATGCTTTATACGCACCAGGACAAGCTCCCAGTCAAGCCCCGGCTATACCTCTTGGATATCAAAAGCCGACCCCATCTACACCTAACAATAACGTTCCTAGGAAATCCAACTTGGAAATCATGATGGAGAACTTCATAGCTTCTCAACAGCAAACCAATAAAGATTTCTTAAACTAGAATGTACACACTAGCGAACAAATTAAACAACTAGCAAGTAAAGTAGATGCCCTGGCTACCCATAACAAAATGCTGGAAACACAAATCTCGCAAGTAGCTCAACAACAAGCGCCTACTGCTGCCCCAACTGGTACATTTCCTGGACAGCCCCAACCTAACCCGAAAAGCCACGCTCATGCAATTATATTAAGAAGTGGAACAGAGGTAGAAGGACCATCTGATCCAAGAATTGAAAACCAAAACTCTAAAAAGTCAACTGAGGAAGAAAGTAAACCTAAGGAAAAGGAAGAGAGTAATAAGGAAACCGTAGAAAAGAAAGAACCTTATGTACCTCCACCGCCTTACAAACCACCAATCCCTTATCCTCAAAGGCTAATTAAAACCAAAGACGCGGGCCAATTTAAAAAATTTGTTGACCTACTGAAACAATTAAACGTCACCATTCCATTTACAGAAGCTATTACACAAATGCCCTCATATGCTAAGTTCTTAAAAGAAATTCTTTCTAATAAAAGGAAACTTGAAGATAGCGAAACCGTTACACTCACTGCTGAGTGCAGCGCTATAATCCAAAATATGCCTTCTAAACTTAAAGATCCTGGTAGTTTCTCTATACCCTGTCACATAGGAAAATTTGTCATAGACAAAGCTCTATGCGATTTAGGAGCCGGTATCAGTGTTATGCCCTTATCCATATGCAAGAAACTGGAAATGGGAGAATTAAGACCAACTAAAATGTCTGTACAATTAGCAGATCGTTCCGTTAGATATCCTGTAGGAATTCTTGAAAACGTTCCCGTGCGCATAGGTCAATTCTACATCCCAACCGATTTTATAATTATGGACATAAGAGAAGATGAAGTTACACCCATTATATTGGGAAGACCATTCTTAACAACCGCCGGTGCCATCATAGACGTAAAACGAGGACGACTCACTTTCAAAGTAGGAGAAGAGAAAATTGAGTTCATTCTTTCCAAATTTTTGAAAGCACCTGCAATAGAAGACACATGTTACTTCATGGATATCATCGATGAATGCATAAAAGAAACAAAGTTAGAAAATGACAAATTGTCTGACTATCGTGTACAAGACAGACTTAACCAATGTTTAGCAATAACACCGGATCCTACGCAATGCCTTAAGAAACCAACCCTCGACCTGAAAACACTTCCCAAAAATCTGAGATATGAATTCCTAGATTCAGAACTTGAACGACCAGTGATAGTAAATGCAGACCTAGGAAAACTCGAGACCGAAAAACTCCTACATATCTTAAGAAAATATCCAACCGCACTAGGATACAACATCACCGATCTTAAAGGGATAAGTCCTTCTATTTGTATGCACCGCATCATGCTAGAAGAAGACTGTAAAACTTCTAGGGAACATCAGAGGAGACTAAACCCGATCCTGAGTGAGGTAGTGAAGAAGGAAGTAACGAAGTTATTAGAGGCAGGTATCATATATCCTATATCCGATAGCAAATGGGTTAGCCCTGTACACGTAGTACCAAAGAAAGGGGGTATAACCGTGATCGAAAATGAAAAAGGAGAAACTATAACCAAACGAATCGAATCGGGATGGAGAATGTGCATTGACTATAGGAAGCTAAACAAAGCAACCCGAAAAGATCATTTTCCTTTACCATTCATAGACCAGATGTTAGAACGATTAGCAAAGCATTCTCATTTCTGCTATCTGGACGGTTACTCAGGCTTCTTTCAAATACCAATTCATCCTGATGACCAAGAAAAGACAACGTTCACATGTCGTTTTGGTACCTTCGCTTATCGACGAATGCCGTTTGGCTTGTGCAATGCTCCTGCAACCTTCCAAAGGTGCATGATGGCAATATTCGCCGATTTTCTCGAAAACATCATGGAAGTCTTTATGGATGACTTTTCCGTATGCGGGCAAAGTTTCGAAGAATGTCTTGAAAACCTAGAAAGAGTTCTAGAACGATGTGTAAAAGTAAACCTAGTACTTAATTGGGAAAAATGTCACTTTCTGGTACAAGAAGGAATTGTTTTAGGACACATCATATCAAATAGAGGAATTGAAGTAGACAAAGCCAAAATAGAAGTAATCGAAAACCTTCAACCTCCGAAAACTGTGAGAGAAGTACGAAGCTTCTTAGGACATGCCGGTTTTTATCGATGATTTATTAAAGATTTCTCTAAAATAACTAAACCTTTAATCGAATTATTAATGAAAGATGCTGAATTCATCTTCGATAATAAATGTTTAGAAGCATTTCAAACACTTAAACAAGCATTGATCTCCGCGCCCATAATGCAGACTACGGATTGGAATGAACCATTCGAAATAATGTGTGACGCAAGTGACTACGCCGTAGGCGCTGTTTTAGGACAACGAAAGGATAAAAAACTTCACGTCATATATTATGCAAGTAGAACTCTAGATGAAGCACAGATGAATTACGCCACGACCGAGAAAGAACTTTTAGCAGTATTATTTGCACTAGATAAATTTCGTTCCTACTTGGTCGGAGCTAAAATAATCGTTTACACTGACCACGCTGCCATTAAGTACCTCTTAACAAAAAAGGACGCTAAACCTAGACTCCTAAGGTGGATCTTGTTGTTACAAGAATTTGATTTGGAAATCAAAGATAAAAAAGGAACTGAAAACATAGTAGCAGATCACCTTTCTAGACTTGAAAATCTGGAACCGGAAAGAACATCGATCAATAATGACTTCTCGGACGATAAACTTATAGCTAATTTGGAAGAAAATAGAGTTGATGAACAAGTAGAGACCACCTTGGCTGTATGCGTTACACCATGGTACGCCGACTTTGTCAATTATTTAGCCGCCGGAATAGTTCCACTTGATTTATCCTACCAACAAAAGAAACGATTCTTCCATGACATGAAACATTATTATTGGGACGACCCTTTACTTTTCAAAAGAGGCCCCGATGGTATTTTCCGTCAGTGTATACCTGAAGAAGAGATAGAAAGTATAATCCAACATTGTCATTCCGCTCCTTATGGTGGACACGTAAGTACATCCAAGACCTGCTCTAAAATCCTACAAGCCGGTCTTTATTGGCCAAACATATGGAAGGATGTGCATGTTGCTGTCAAGAAATGTGATAGATGTCAACGCACAGGAAACATATCTAGACGTGACGAGATGCCACAAAAGGGCATTTTGGAAGTAGAGATTTTTGACGTGTGGGGAATAGATTTCATGGGACCTTTTCCACCTTCTTTCGGTAACAAGTACATACTCGTGGCGGTTGACTACGTCTCAAAATGGATTGAAGCTATAGCTTCTCCAACAAACGACACACGAGTAGTAACTAGACTCTTTAAGAATATAATCTTTCCAAGATTTGGGGTCCCAAGAATAGTCGTCAGTGATGGTGGATCATATTTCATATCTAAGATACTCGAAAAACTATTGTTTAAGTATGGTGTAAAACATCGAGTAGCGACACCTTACCATCCTCAAACCAGTGGACAAGTGGAAGTATCTAACAGAGAAATTAAACAGATATTGGAAAAAACAGTCGCCACCTCGAGGAAAGACTGGTCATCAAAATTACCCGAAGCTCTATGGGCATATCGAACCGCTTACAAAACCCCCATAGGAACAACCCCATTTAGGCTTATTTATGGTAAATCTTGCCACCTCCCGATAGAGTTAGAACATAAGGCCTATTGGGCTATTAAAAATTTAAATTTAAACTATAAGGCCGCCGGTGAAAAGCGAATCCTTGATATAAACGAATTAGAGGAACTTAGACAAGACACATACGAAAATGCCAGAATCTACAAGGAAAGAACGAAAAAATGGCATGATAAGCGCATATCAAGGAAAACTTTCAAACAAGGCGATATAGTCCTTTTGTTCAACTCTAGACTTAAGTTATTCCTAGGAAAACTACGATCTAGATGGTCAGGCCCTTTCCAAGTTACTAACGTCTTTCCCAGTGGAGCTGTGGAAATTAAAGGAAAATCTATGGAAGCATTTATCGTAAACGAGCAGCGTCTGAAACATTATCACTATGATGAAAACAATGAAGACTCGCAAGTCCTGCACTTAGACATATTGTCTCCTAAATCTATAGATTAACATTTACTAGTTTTATGTCGAGCTTGCGACATTAAACAAAGCGCTTCGTGGGAGACAACCCACAAATTTTTACTATCTTTTCTTTGATTATTCTTTTGATTTTATTTAGTATTCATTCTTCATTTATTTTATAAAACTTTTCTTCTTTCCTTCTTTCGGCATCTGGCCAAATCCTGACTAAATTCTTGTTTTTCTTTTCTTTAGTTAACATTAATCTGATGGGACATATTGATCGTATGGGTATTAAATTCAGAGGGAAAGCTCAGAGACAAAAATTTGAAGAGCTAGCAGAGAGAGAGATGCACCCAAGTTTCTATGCTGATGATTGGGCAATGACTGCCCTTGGACTAAGAGAGAGTGTCCTGTATCTGCTGAGTCAAATAGGGTGGGAAACCACTCCTATTCGAAGACAATTTGTTACTTACCGGAGGCTAACTCTAGGATTCCTTAGCTCCCTGATCTATTTACCAAACCATGGAAAAGGAATAAGCCGAGGTTTCATTCAGTTCAGGATGTTCAATATGGAGTATCAATTTAACATTCAAGAATTTACTAACCTTTTAGGGTTCCCTACTTCTTTTGATACGTTCACCATGAGCCAAGAAGACCTTTTTGAATATAGAGAACTTGAACATTTTTGGGGAAGTTTGACGGGTAATGATGACCCTGAGGAACATGAGTTTCTTTCTGGAAACATACATAACCCAGCTTTTCGTTATTTCCACAAGATCCTAACACACACCCTTTTTGGGAAAAAATCAAACATTACCACAGTATCACGTGATGAACTCTTCATAATATTTTGTGCTTCCTAGAACCGTCCAGTGAATGGTGCCACCTATATGTTGGCGAGTTTCGACCGCCTTATTCAAGATGACCGTGCACCGATTCAAATAGGAGGATTGATAACCATGATTGCTAATGCTATTGGATTGCGCCAACCCATGCTTAAATTGAACCCTTTCTGCGGCATTGATCCTATGAATATACCTTTCCTCTTCAACACTATGTTTATAGGAAACCTTGGACCTAGAGAGTTTGAACTAATAATTAATAACCAAGCTTTCTACCTATTCACCATGCCTAGTCCAATGACTAATGTCCATAACCGAAACAATTGGCTCTACAACCTGAATGGAATACCTTCCCCTGTTAGATCTGTTGAATCCATCCAAGACTATGAGATTTGTGACGACCAGATTCCTTATGCTGAGTCTGATCCACAGACACCTACTGGTTACCATGATGTTGCCTCTCCACCTCACCCTATCCCGACCGCAGAATCGGCAATACCTGATCTTAGATATCATATGCCCGGAACTGATTATAACACCGCTATTCAAGCCTTGATGTCAGAACAAGATGCCATCAGAAAAGAGTTAACTAATATGGGACATGAATTTCTGGGATACATGAGTAGTATGACAAATCAATTTCACGAGTTGTTAAACCGTGTCAATTCCTTTGCTCCTCCGGCCAGAGATCCTGCAAGTGGCTAGAAGTTTTTAGTTAATTAGTTTTAGTTTTAGGGAATTTATAGTTTTGTTTCACATTACTTTTAATCTTAGTATTTGTTTTTCGCATGTTTTCTTTTATCTTCCAATGTTACATTATGTTTATTTTATGAAGCTATTGCATTATTGGTTTATTTTATTTTATTTTGATTTATGCAATATCTACAATTACCAGTAATGATATCCACTATATGCTACTACTTACATAGCCTATTAGAGAAAAATATATTTATGCACTATGGTGTGTAGTAGAATAGCATACATGGTATTTCTAAAATATAACAATAGCAAAATATAATAAACATAAACAAAATAAAAAAATAAAAACAATAAAATAATAAAAACTAATTATGAAGCACCCACGTAAGCAGTGACCGTTGCAAGCTGACTGGTGTGACGAGCGTCACACAAGCCATCACGGTCGTCACACAAATGCATGTGACGCCCGTAACACCTTCCGTCACGAGCGTAACAGCGCCAGAATAGGTGAACGTTGGTGACAGTTGGGGACACGACCGTTACACCTCACCTTTTTATTTTCCCCATTCACTCACCTTTACTCCACCCCACTCACATTCATCCACATTTATTTTTCTCTCACCCACTCCTCTTCCAACTTCCAAAAACTTTTCCTATAAATACCTACAATACCTTTCTCCCTACACCACATCATTCCAACAAACCACTCTATACAAATACATTTTCATCCCCTTTCCTTCTTTCAACCTACCTATAAACTATGGCGGAAAACCAACAATTCAGAAATATCATCTTCCGATCTGAAGATGATAACTTCCAACGCGAGCAGTTCGAACGATTTCAACAACGAGGCGTCGTCTCTACCAGGTATCCTGATTTAAATTGTTTACAAGAATTAGGATTACTCCAAGGTGTGCAATGGATGCTCCGGCTTGCTGATTTAACCTTTCTTTGCACACACAATCAACCTACCTACCCATCACTCACCTTAGAATTTTTAAGTTCTTATATATACACCACCCCAACCGGTGAAGACGAGTACTTAATCGGTACCGCAAATTTCCGCATGTTCAACACCGAGTACTCATTATCCCAGAACCAATTGAGTGCCATGCTACACTTCCCTGTAGAAGGCCAAGTCCACCCAAGAATCCCTCTGAACTCACAGTGGCACATAAACACCTTCGACCTCTTTAGAAAAATATCCGGTGTGGAAACCAATAACTGGGATGTACTACTTGCTTCACACATACATAACCCCACTATCTGGTATTTTATCCGCATTCTGCAAAACACCATTTTTGGTCGACCCAACAACAGCAAAGTCAACGCAAAGGAATTATTCTTCCTCCATTGCGTCTTCGAAATGGATACAAAGGTAAACGCCACTTCTTTCTTATTTCACCATATCCGAACCCTATGTGCTAGAGGCCGCCAACCTTTTGTGATTGGAGGATTAATAACCACCATCGCACTCGGCCTAAATCTAGGGGACCGACTTCGAAATTTGCAATCTCTGCCGCCCCTATTTATGGATATAAGCTATTGTCGCTCCAGCCGCCTAATCAAAAATAGGGTAGGCGGAAGGTATTATCTTATGGTGAATAACCAAGAAGTCCCAAGCGTTGTTTTGCCCAACATTGCCCTCACAGATGTCACCAATCCCAACTGCTTCATCTACGATCTGAATGCTCCCGAACCTACCGAGCCTACACAAGCAAACCCGGCCCCGGACGAGTTTGAGGAAATGGAGCAAGGCGATCAAGGTCCTGACCAACAATCTGCCCCGCTCAACCCTTCCGACAATGCAACTGGTCAATCCTCCCGACGCCGTCGAAGAAGAAGGCCAGCAACTAATGATGATATCATGGACGCTATTGAACATCAAACCCAACGGCTTGATGCCATGCAGGTGCAGAACGACGAAGTGATGCAACTTATGCGCCAGATGCAACAATAACAGGAAGCGCGGAATGCAATAACCGACCAGCGGTTCACTGACTTGCTCAGCAGGTTTGACGACTTGGGAGTACGTCAACGATCACCGGGTCCGAGAACAAGAGGCGGAAGGCAGAATTGAGTTTGGGTTCCCTTTTCTTTTCCTTTTCTTTTGTTTTCTTTGAAACATTGGGGACAATGTTTCATTTAAGTGTGGGGGGAAAAACTTTGTTTCAGTTATGATTATTTCTCTTTCAACATTCCTCTTTCAAGTATGTATTTCCCTTTTCATTGTTATTTCCCTTTCATTTAATATTTTAAAAAAAATTACATAATATATATTTATTTTAAGTTGAGTCCCTAGTGTGAAATTTTTTTATTATCTATTCCCCTCAATTTTCTTGAGTCATAACAAAAATTCAACACACTCAATAAGTATAAAGGTTGCTTATTTTATCAAACTTGAGTAAAATTAGGACAAAAATTATTACCGCCCCAACGCTCTAAACAAACCTCAACATGTTAGATCAAGCTAAGTACCTATTAAACCAATCCCTTGAACTTTTAGTTTTATAGTAACCCCGAGTAGTTTATACGAGAAGTCGGCACCATCTTAATAGCAAACTACGTGGAGAGCCGATGAATTTAAGTGAATGATTCCCAAAATAATAATAAATAAAAAAATCAGGTAATACACTAATTAAGTTAGGTGATCCTTACCCGATCATTTAATCCAAAGGTTGCGGACCCTACAAAAACATTGTATGAACGATCCATTGTGAGTTGGTTCAGCGGTTTCTGGTGCTGAACTTGGTAGGGCGGACTACGATCCGATCCCCCGCAATTTGCAATGGACTAAATAACGAAGTTATCCAACTTATGTACCAGAACTTCTAGCTAAAAGGGGATCAGAATCGCTAACCGGTTATTCCTTCGTTTTTATTTTCTTGTCCGATCGAAGATTGTAAGAACGAATCCAACCGGCTTGTGGTGGAGTGTTCAAGCATCGAAGCTAGGAATAATCAAGATTTATATTAATTTTACAGGTTCTTTAATTTTATTGTTTTAATTTATATATGCTCTGCACTGCTGTTTATCTATATTGTTTGTCTGATATGGCCGTATTTAAGCATAATAATTGTTTAGGCCTGTTTAACATGTCCGGCTGATTAATTTAGATATCGGTATGTAAAGTAAGCGGAATGAAGGAATCAAAACTAAGTTGGTTTAATTTTATTTAAAAATATAATCACTCTTTTTATGGTCTCAATTTACAGAGTTAATACCAAAGTTTTTGTACGAGAGTAAAAGACATAAAGAAGTTAAAATCAATAGAACGACAGTTTGAGCTTTTAACTGGACAGTGTAAATTGGACATTAATTTTAAATCAGGACGAAAGCAATTTTTAGAGTTAATTAAATTCTAATCATTTTCAAAAAGTATTTTTAAAGGTTAAATGTGAGGACGAGAGTTAAGCATTTAAGTTTAATCATATAATCTAAGTCAACAGAGCGAGAGTTTGAGACGAGGGTGTTTAAACGGTTAGTATTTTAATAAAAAGAGTTTCTATAGATTCTATTGTTTTCAAAAAGTGATTTTGGACTTAACTAAATAGTGAGAGAGCACGTTAATATAAAGTCATAGTCTATTCAACAGAGCGAGAGTTTGAGAAAAGATTTTTAATCAATAGTGTCTACTGAAAAGACTTATTTTAAAACTAAGAAACCAACGAAGATTTGATTCCCTAATTATGACGAACTACATACCGATATCCGCGTTATTTGATATTTAATCTAGATCCTATTTTAGTTTTACTTTTCCCCCTAATCATCAAAGTATCATCCGCCTTAGCTTTACGAAGTAACCTTAGAAAAACGATATATCGATTCATTAAGTCCCTGTGGGATCGATATCTTTTAAAACTACGCGATTAGACTGTGCACTTGCAGTCATTACCCCATTAGACTTATAAAGTCGCGATCAGCAGGGGATCAGAAAAATTAGTCAAATTTGTAAAAATGCGCAATCAAATATTTGATGCTATGTTTATGCATGTATTTGCATAAGTATGTATATGATTATGCTAACAAACGAGCACAAAGGATGTAAACATGAAGATTCAAATCATCACAACTAGATACTCGACTAATCTCAACAAGATGGGAACAACAACTGGAGAACCTGCCAGGGATGAAAATAAATCATCAAGGATACAAATCCTAACTTCAAATTCATTCAATTCTCTGGGGATGGCCCACAACTAAGTGCTCAAGGAATACCGGGAGATCACAATCCAAATTCAATGCTCAACTCTGGTTGGGGAAAGACATGGAGAACATGCCTCCAACCAAAAATTGTTGAAGACTCAGTGCTCAGAGGAAAAGAAGAATATATATCCGTAGCAATCAAAAGGATTGAAACAAATCCAACTCAAAACTCAACTACCAATAAAGGAGGAACAACTGCTATGGGATAAGCAAATATTGACAAAGAACTTGCTTAAAGCTCAAACTCTCTGGGATAGGAGAAAATACAGCTTGACAACTTCGACAGTTTTAGATCAACATCATATCAAATGGAAGACAACCCTACAGGAAACGACTATATCAAATACTGCCCAGAATCAAACACTGCCTGAATGAAGAGATCGTTTATGAGAAAATGGAATTACGTTGGGGATCCATGTCACAACAAGAGGTAAAACTCTGAGTGGGGAACCATACATTCTACTGAGGATTCAAACAAAAATCAACTTTGTGAGGGACTTCACTGGGGATTCAAAATCTGCCAGGATAAATCAAAGGCAACACGAGGATGTAAATCAGCAATAAATTCCTCAAAAGGAAAACAATATTCACAAGACTATTCTTGGAGATTGATAAATAAACCAATTCCAAGGTACCAAATATATCAATCGGGTCCGCAGACTCTCGCAGGGGAAAAACTGCCACGGCTAAGCAACAACCAAATAAATGTGTGTTGGGGATTTGAAAACCAAATAAATGTTTTACTGGAGATCCAGGGTTCATTCACAAATGTAAACTGAGGATGACAAACATGAGAGTCTCAGCTGGGGAATGATGAACTGTTGGGGAGATAAAAATTACAAACAACTGCTTGGAAGACAAAAATGCTTCACATATCAAGACTTACCGTTATTAGATTGTTGTTGACATTCCTTTTTGAATTTGATGTTCTTAAAGTAAATGCCTTATTTTTTTAGAAAAAAATGATTATTCATTAATTTATTTATTTCAAAATTAAAATCGTAAAATATAGTTTTATTAAAATATAAACAAATAAGAATAACGAGTAATTGGATAAAGACTCAACTTTATTTAATAGAATGGTAGTTCGCAAATGGAGGGACTCCATGGATCTTTACAAAGTTTGAAAATGGTAATTTATTTGGAAAAGGGCTACACTAAATACAATGACCACTACTCTTCATAACAACTCTGAAATCCACTATGCTCTTGTCTTTGGTTGAGAATGATGAATCAGAACCAAATGACTGTTCAACACTGCTTCAACGATCAAAACCAACCGAATGCAGTTACTTGCCATAATACCTAATTTTTTTCCTAGATTGCCCAAAGGTGGGGTACTATTGAAAATGCCTAACAATGTTTCACTTGCCATAAAATTGTGTTTCTATTGATGATAATATTGAAAATGCCTAACAATGTTTCACTTCTCCCTTAGGCATAAGAGAAGGATTTTTCTTTTAATAATAAAACAAATTACTTTGAACGATGTATAATGACAGGGACGTCTACAGTAACCCAATTGTTGCAAGTCTGGCCATGTGTCACAAAGGTGGCAAAAGCATCGCCTTCATCATCATCTTTAATAATTGCAACTGAGTGTTGTTCATCTCCATGAATGAACCCTCCAGTGCGGAAAACTTGTTGCATAGACTTGACACTGTTGTTGAACGGTTCTTGCTGAAATCCTAAACCAACTCTATTCTTGTTCTCGACTACCTCTAAAACACGACCCCACTTGCCGGTGCCACCAGCCTAAACAATTTCACGTGCATCTTTCAGAGAAGACATGGATGCCCCAGTCTTCTGTACTTTATCAGCAATAGATAAAGCTTGGAACAACGTTCCAACCTCTTCTTCAGCTTCCACATAGGTGAAGGATGATAGATGACTCACCAAAAGTGCTTTATCTCCACCAACAACGACGAGCTTTCCATTCTTAACAAATTTCATCTTCTGATGTAGCGTCGACGTGATGACACCAACCTCGTGAATCCATGGCCTTCCCTGTAAACAGATGTAGGCCGGATGAATGTCCATTACTTGGAAAGTAATCTGAAATTCACTCGGACCAATCTTGACTAGAAGGTTCACCTCTCCAATGACAGTTTTTCGAGAACCGTCAAACGCGTTTACTACCACACCGTTGTACCTCATAGGTGCGCCTTGATAAGACAGTCTTGTCAAAGTTGACTTGGGCAACACATTCAATGATGAACCGGTATCAACCAAAACATTGAACAGAGCATCCTCTTTGCACTTCATTGAGATATGGAGCGCCAAGTTGTGATTTCTGCCTTCCTCGGGAAGCTCTTCATCACAAAAGCTCAAATTGTTGCAAGAAGTGATGTTGGTGACAATGTGATCAAACTGATCCATTGTGACATCGTGTTATACATACGCTTGCTCCAACACTTTCTACAAAGCATCCATATGCGCTTCGGAGTTCATTAGTAAAGATAACACGAAAATCTTTGATGGCGTTTGGAGCAGTTGCTCCATAATGTTGAACTCACTCTTCTTGATTAATCACATAACTTCATCATTATCATCATCTTTAACCTTTAACCTGCTGGATTCACTAGACTAACAAGTTGGAGCGTTAACAAGATCAACTGAAGGAACATCTGCCTTCTTACCAACGTCTTCCATAACCTTAGAAGATATATGGCCAAATACACGACCGTTACGGGTCCCCTTAACGACATCTGCAATGCTTACTACTGAATTTTCAGCAGGAAAAGGAACCTCTTACCTATTCTCAATCATAGTAGCATGGTACTTATAAGGTATAACTTTATCGGATGAATACAGGATTGTGCCCACTAACCGTATTACCAACAGCGATACCGATCTATTGTCATTCTTGTTATTGTCATACTGGATAAGTACTCACTCCGAAGTCTTGAATACTTGTAAAATAATACTCACATCATTCCCCATATGTCTATATTGTTGGATCTGAATTACACCTTTATCTATCAATTTCTGAATGTCCCTCTTGACAATCACACATCCTCTAGGGTTGACATTGCAGATAACACAACCATCATAGTCATGTTCACAATCACTGATTAAGCACATAGTCATGTGCCTCTCTACCAAAGACTGGCGAATATGACGAACATCGAAAACCCTGAAATTCTCGGGACAACCATCTACCATATTCATAGAAGCATTGTCATGAGAAGGCAATGAATTAGCTTTAACATTAGGCGCGCGGTGCTCAAAGGACACCATATCTCTCTTGATTAATTTCTGTACCTCATGCTTTAAAGGATAACAATTCTCAATGTCATAGCCGGGGGCTCGCTGATGAAAGGCACAATGCAGATCTGGCTTGTACCACCATGACAATGGTTCAGGAGTATGTGGAGGATTTCTTGGTTGAATTAGATTCTTGACAACCAAAAAAGGATATAATTATGCGTAAATCATCGGAATAGGATCAAAAGTGACCTTCTTCCTCTAATTTTTTTTGATGATTGCTATTGTAGTTATTGTGGGTACGTTGTTGTAGTTGTTGCCGATGTTATTGTTGAACGGGTACTGAATGATTTGCTGAATTGTTGGTAAAAATATGGATAACTGATGATGTTGTTGGCGAGATTGGGAATTCTTCCTCACGTGAGGCCTCCTCTGCCTCCCTACAGAAACTGCATTGGTTTCCTCTTCCTTCTTCTTGGAGAAACCACTACCATACTTCCTAGTCATAGACGTTGTATCTTTAGACAATCGTCCCTCTCGGACACCTTCCTCTAATCGCATCCCCATGTTCACCATTTCAGTGAAATCATTAGGAGCACCATCAATCATGTGTTCATAATAAAATGAACTCAGAGTCTTCAAAAATATCTTGGTCATCTCTTTCTCCTCCAAGGGTGGGCTAATTTGAGCAGCAAGTTCTCTCCATCTCTGGGCGTACTCCTTGAATGTCTCTTTATCTTTCTAAGACATTGACCGTAACTGATCACGATCGGGAGCCATATCAACATTTTACTTGTATTTTCTGACAAAGGCCTCGCCCAAGTCGTTAAAAGTATGAACACTAGCATTGTCCAAGACCATATACTACCGAAGTGCAACACTAGTTAAACTGTCTTGGAAGTAATGGATGAGTAGTTGATCATTGTCTGTCTGAGTAGACATCTTGCGGACATACATTACAAGATGACTTAGAGTACATATATTTCCCTTATACTTCTCAAAGTTTGGGACCTTGAATTTAACAGGGATTTTGACGTTGGGCACTAGGCACAACTCAACAACATTTTTACCAAACATGTATTTACCCCTTAGGGTCTTCAATTCCTTTCTTAGCTTAAGAAATTGGTCTTTCATCTCGTCCATATTTTCATAAACATCAGGGTCCTCAGACGGCTTGGAATGATAGATGGTTTCCTCAACACGGGGCAAAATATGCACAACAAGAGGATGTACAAACATGATGGGGCTAGATGCTGGCATAGGAGCAATGGTTGGAGCATATCCTTCAGGCATGAAATTCGGAGGCATTCCCCACGGGAATCTGGCAGGCATGGCTGGCACAAACTGGCTAGTAAGAACTACAGACGCTGGTGCAGAAACAACTTCAGAGATAACAGTCCTTTGAGGAGGAGTTGTAAGAGGCAGAGATGGTTGATTCTTAGCAGAAATGGCAGATTCCATCAAAGTAGTGAGTCTTGCAATCTCTTCCTTGAGCTCTCAGTTTTCTTGTTCTAGATGCTCCATTATTCTCTAGCGATTAGCTTGAGTATTATAGTGATGAGTCAGCTTGTCTGATACAAAGAAGAAGAACCATAAGACATCTGGCCGAAGGCTGGAACTCAAGAAACCTATTATGCAAATGATGCATGAAATGCAATGTTTTTTATTGTTTTTAATTTCAAGGAACATACAAAGTCATATTTTCAAATATTTCAGTTAATAACAATAATCAATAATAATAACAATTGGACCATAAAAATCTCCTTTTATTCATAAAACTTTGGAAGGATTACACTGAGTACAATTTCAGAAACCAAAAAGTACAAATATAAGAGAAAAGGAAAGTATCGTCCTAAGGATCCCTAACAACTGAATCAGATGAACTGGCCAAGGGTGCATACTTCCTTCGGATGCGTCTGATCTCTGACTAAAATGCTGTCTTCATCTGAGCCTTCTCGAGGATGCGTCGATCAATAATTTTCTTCCAAGCAGCGGAAGGCCGAGGCATAATAGAGGAAAATAAATCATCTGGCTCTCTTTATCTCTTCACTGCACGCTCTTCAAGAAGCTAAATGAGTGCATCCTTATCTTTCGACTCAAGTTGCAACTCCACATGCTTGCGGTTCAAAGCATTGAACCGCTCTTCCCATAGGTCCCTCTCTTGCTTCATCTTGGCAAGTGCATTTTCCAACTCCTCTACATCTTGGTTATGGAGACTTAATGTCTCATCCATAACCATAGACATAGGTCTTTCGCAGGCGTACGACATCTTAAGCTCAAAAGCTCTCTTCTTCATCCAAGTAGTGTAAACTTCAAAGGCTACACAATTGCACGAACCAAACTCAGTTCTTCCCTTCCTATGAATATTATGTCTAGCATGCACCATTCTACTCTTCAAATTTTAGGGATATCTACCCTCCTAATATAATAGACCTTCTAACTGAACGTTATTAGGTTTATCTCTCAAGGGTAACCCAAGCTGATAACGAGCCAAAGCAGGGTTGCAGTTGATTCCTCCTTGTGTACCAATGAGAGGCATATTAGAGAACTCACCACAATTATCAATAATCTCCAAGATATCAAATGCAGAATCATACCAAACAATATCATCATTAGTAAGAGACTTAAGTCTCTGAGACCACTATAAACATTGTTTGTTCTCCAAGAAAACTGGCCTCTGAGGCAAGTGCGAAATAAACCACTTGTGCAGAAGAGGAACACAACACGCAACAGTTCCACCACCCTTAGAATTCCTTAAATGCAAAGAGAAATACGTGTCTCCCAATAAAGTTGGAATATGATTCCTAATCAATAATATTCTAATGGCGTTAACATCAACGAAGTTGTCAATGTTAGGGAACAAAGCCAAACCATATATGAGCAAAACAAAAATGGTTTCAAAAGCGTCCATGCTACCAACTTCAACATATGCAGTAGCTATACCAATGAGAAACTCTGAAGTTAGCCCTGGAATCCCTCATTTCTTCATCATATTAGCATCGATCTAGAACTTCTTCAAATGAAGAGCCTCGACTATGACTTAAGACCTCAGAATCTCCTTTAATCCACTAAAAGTGACCTTGTTAGACATTGGTATACCCAAGAGATATGCATACTCTTCCAACGTGGGCATGAGCTGATAATCAGGAAAAGTGAAGCACTAATAAAGAGGATCGTAGAACTGGACCAAGACACTTAAGAGTCCTTCCACAACTTCAGTAGACAACACAGATAGAAGCTTCCCATGACGTTGCTTGAAATCCAAGGGATCTAATACAAAAGATGATAGTTTCCTTAACTCTTTCAAATCAGGACATCTTAAATTGCACTTCTTACTGTTCCTTCGTCCACAATCCATGGTCTGAAAATCTCTGCAAATACGACCTTAGTTCCTTGAAATTTTATTATTGTGATGAATGTTATGATGCGCATGAATGCATGAATGTCACAGTCACACACAAGGGATCACACACAAGGAAAACACAAACAAAGGTCACAAGATGGATCAAGTCATCATCAAGATCAATCATCTATTTTGGTGGATTACGGTTTTTCACCTTATCAACACCCAAGATCCATTGATTTTGACGAGATCAATCGGATCAACTGAGAATTAACGGGTTTGTCGTGAGTCACGAGCATGGAGTCAGAATAAGAACCATTCCAAATGAGTGTACTAAGAATAAAAACTTGTAGAGCATGTTCTAAAAAGTTCCCAAAGTCGTGATCCCAACTATCAGATACAATAGGTTAGGATGACTAACTCATCAACTCATAGTATTCTCAAGAGAAACTCATCTGAGTGTAGTATCGTGTAACAACTATTATCAAGTCTACACTTGAACAGTCTCTGCATTGCACCCTAAATAGGCCAAGTTAGAGTTGTGTGGGGTTGAATAACTATAATTATGATATTTTATTCAAAAGTTGGAAGAAGCTAAAAAAGAAAATATGTAGAAAAAGAAGGAAAAAAATATAAAAAAGTGGAAAAAACAAAGAAGGGTGTCATTCTATTTTCCTTTGGAAAAAAAAGAGAGAATAAAAAGATAAAAGAGAAGAAAAATAGCGGAAAAGTTATTGTTTGAAAGTGAATGAATGTAGTTCAACTCCCGCAAGTTCTTTCATGTCTCTTTTCTCCTTTTGAATCTTAGCCTAGTATCCCTTATGATTTATCTCACCCATACCCTATCCAAGTTACAACCGAATAAAAGTACTTTTAATATTTATGTGCATGTAATTCAATTGTATATGTTAGAGTTTTTTCGAGTTTATGGTAGTACTTTCTTTCATGATGTGCTTTGAGTGTAAACAGTCTACCTAAACACTTGAGAGTTGAGTGAATTTTATCTTGTGAGGATTTTGTTGCTTTTGATGTACTTTTTGGTAATCTGTTTTTCATATTTGCTTTGAATATCATAAAAGAGTTACTTACTAATGTCATTTTCTTGAAGCTTAGACTTAGCATTTTTCTCGCACCTTGTATATTGATAACCTTTGGAATTGCATGTTTTGTTTGTTCTTGTTTTTCTATTTTGGGTTTTGAATTTATAATTTTGCTCGAGGTGCAAAAGTTCAAGTGTGTGGGAATTTGATCAGTGAATTTTGATGCACATTCTTCTACTATTGTACTTAGGTAAATCTATAGTTTATTCTATTATTTTTTCTATTTTAGTGTGTCTTTATATTTAAGTTTATTTTTGGTTTTATCTTATTTTCGTACTTTATTTTCAGCATAAATAGTTATTTATTACCTTGTTACTATTCAGATCATAACTTGAGCTATAAGAATCGGATTGACGCGTTCTAATAGGCATTAGAAAGCTAAGAGGTTAAGTTAAAAGTTTTATATTGAAGTCAGAAGCTGACTCGGAGTGAAGAAGGGTCGAATAATTCATTTTAATTCCAGACTTAAAAAAATACTTAGTTTTTGGGCCGATTTTGTATTTTTTCGGGTTTGTTGCTATTAGGCTCGAATTCCCTTGCTCTATTTAAACAACTTAGTAGTTTTAGGATAAGAGGAAGGAACATTCATGAAATAGAGAATAGGATATACAAATACCATTGAGAGCTAATTCTCAAAGAGTTAATCTGCTGTATTCGAATTCCAATTTGAGGTATTTATTAATTTCAGTTTAATTTCAATTTCTTTTCAATTCTTCCTATAAACTCGTTTGCTTAATTCGATTGTTTCTTATAGAATAGAGTTGATTAAATTTGATTATTTGTATGATCCTTAACTATAATCACGATAGCGTAGCTTTTTCACTATCGTGTTTGATTAAGTCGTGTTTGCTTAATTCGTGTCTGCTTAGATTCGTTTGCTTAATTCGGAAATTAGGAACGTGCATCATATAATAACAATTGCGCTTGTCAGTGGATATTGTAATTGAATGGGATCGAATCGCCTAGGAAATTGAAATTATAAGAATCAATGATAAGTTGGAAATAAATACAGTAGATTAACTTATTTATCAATTTTGCTTTTACCTTTAATCATCTTCGATTTAAGTTCTAAACCTTAAAAAAACCCTTCTTTTCATTCATATAGTTACAACATTCAAGAGTCCTTGTAAACGAAATTCGAGTGTCGCTTCTGTTTTAATACACTTTTAAACTTGTTTTTGACCCGTGTGCGACAATGGATCAATGGTAATGCAAATTGACATTTCATTGTGAAAATTTGTAACAAAACTGTTTGCTTGCAAATAATGAAAAGATCTTATAGAGGTAGTGTAATTAATTGATATTCCCACCCGCTACACAATTTTTCACAAAGTAAATGTTAATGATCAATATATTTTACTATTTTAGGAGACTGCATTGGCAATTGAATAAGTGTAGGTTAATAGAATCATGATTTCACAAGCAATTATAGAATTAATATAATCACCTAATTTATTAATTGTTGTTGCAATGATGATAAATATGCACATGCCTAATTTAATTATTGGTTTAGTATCAACCATTAATGAAGTGAATCATATTTTACCACCATCACAATGTTCTTCGTGTGACCATTCACATCTACTATATGACTTTTTAACTTTGTAATTAAATATCATATGCAATTCAACATATCTTATAACCATATGTTGCATGACTTTAACGTAATGTTCATATAACATAAAATTTCATGCATATGAATTTACATGTACTTCATGTATTTCATAAGTAAAATACATAAATGAATTGCAACACTTATATCATATCTTAAACTTATATTATACCATTTGTTTAAGTTACAGTTTGTGTTCATTACTCTAACAACATGGATTTTTAAAGACCTCAGTGTAGAAAGTACAATTTTGCAGTTGCTCGACATAGAAGAAAAGTGATTCTTAAAGAAAGAAGAGAAACAAAGCAAATTATTAATGAAAATAACTTACACAATGTAGCGGTAAATTCATGACCATTGAGCTATCGGTTAACTCAACGTCAATAAAACCAGAGTCGCCACAGTGCTTTTATTATTTCCAAAGGAAAAGGGAAAAGTACGAACAAAACCCAAAGATAAGAAGTTTTCAAATCAAAACTAATAAAATGTCAGAGATTATAGGTAAGGGTTTGGTTACACAGAGGGAAGGTATTAGCATCCAAAGTGTCCTAGGTACTCCCAGGGAGCCCTTTTTGTGTGCAAGTGTTTTAGTCGGAAAAGATGTTTGTTAAAAAATTGAATGGGGGGGGGGGTGACAAAAAGAATTCATTTATTATATTTTTGTGTTTGACAAGACCTTCGTTCTTATACCTACATACCATAAAGATGAGGGATCAAAATCCCGTAGTTCGTGGTAAAAATTTCAAAGATTAGTGGATTGATTTTAACAAAAGTTTAAAGATCTTTTGTTATTAATGGGAGAATACCCAACCAAAAATCCACCGATAATGAGTGTTTTACAATATTTAAGAGGGATGAATCCAACTTGGATTCAATCAACAAGTATGCCTTTAACCCCTAATAAATGGAAAAACTTATAATCAATATGTCATGGAATGGGCGAATTATATCTCAACCAAAGATAACTCAAATCTAAATACTCTCTTTTGAAAAGTTTAAAAGCAAAAGGTATAAAATGGCAAAAAGGATTAGATTAGGTTGTTAGTTCTTTTTGTCTTTTGAAATTAAAGTCAATATAATTAAGTTTATTCACAAGTTTGATTAAGAAAATATTTTGAAAATCAATGGCATAAGGCCAAAGTTTCTACTTATTAAAATAAGTCTTAGTTGAAAACACAAACAAATAAGGTTTTAAAATGAGGGAGATATTTTGAAATTTAAGAAAGAAAGGAGAAGATGAAGGGACTATCCTTGACAAAATTTTAAAAGTTTAGAGTTGAAAACATATGACCAATAGGATGCAATCCACAAGACAAGAATGCCAGATAGAAGCCCATTTCCTTTGGACTATTGAGCAAGCAACAAGCATAATCCCCCCAAGCAATTAATATGAAGATCAAAGGCACCAACTAAAGATAGCCAAAATCCAAGCAAGCACTGCAAAACCAATTAGTCTTCAGTGCCTTCAAATGTATCAGATGAAATATTCCTTGTGGCAAACTCATAGGAACAATCATCAGATAAAAACAATAAGATCAAGATAACAACTTAAGCACAGAGACAAAATAACAGATAAACCAATGAGGCTCTCAAGGCTTGTATCAGATGAATGTCATTGACCAAGATAACTCAGTCTCAAATAATGACACTGGTCAAGTCCTTCAAAGCATAGGGATGTTGCCTACTCTAGGTCCAAAAGTTCATATCAAGTCAAAGGCAGAGATCCAACAATCCACCAACAAATTTTTTAGGGTTTTTGTTGTTATTAAGTATTTTAAGGTCCTAAGGCCACAAACAGAACAAAATCACAAGCACACAATATATACAAGCACAAAGATATAGCTCAAGTGAGGAAAGTGAAAATGACTGAAACATAAACATCTTGCATGAAATGTAAATGATAATGAATGATAAAGGTACTAAATTTTAAATTGCATAAGTAAATGACATTGAAACTAAATCAATACGAAAGAGATGTTAGTCAAATGTTAGTGAAGAAAACAATTATTTAAGCCATTCTTTGGAGAACACTCAACCATCCACTCACAAGCATGAAGATCTGAACCAAGGCATCATCCATGAGAAGGGCTCCAATTTGGATAAATCAACAACTATGCCACTAACTCTCACAAATGGAAAAAGGTTAAGTCTTCACACAATACCACGAGGAATGAGAGACTTACAATCTCACTTACAAAAATGCTATGCCTTTGGGTCAAATTTTAGCTCTATGTTAAGCAATCGTAATTGGACATATATATAAGTCATAACTATATGAGGCCAAACAAGAAAAATATTGGTGTTAATGCATGCTAGAGACATGGTATAAAGAACCAAGCTCCTAAAGCATACCACACACAAAAATAAAGTGGGATAGACTTTTCTCAATCAATCTCATGTTGATTCATTTGACACAAGGTCATTGATGAATCAACTAGCCTTTGATTTTTTTAGAATTCATTGGTCAATAAGGGGTTGGGGAAGAAGAGGGATGAAGATGAAGAGAAATGGAAATGGAATCCCAAATTGATCAGGGGGGGGGGGATTTCATCTAATCAATATTATCCATTCATCTTGAGGGATAAAGTTTACACTTCTTCAACCTCCTAAATCCAATAGTATTGACAAAATGGAAGTTCAAATCAACCATGATCAATGCCAAACAGAAGATGAAACAACTCAGGGTCAACCAAATAACTCAACATAATTTTTAAACAATTAATCAAATTTAAATCAATTTTTAAATAAATAAAAATGCATTTTAAAAGGGGAAAAACCTCAAATCCCTTCAAATTACCAAATAAATGGCCAAGGGATTTATCCTAGATCAAATAAGGTCAAAGGACCTTAGACAATTTTTTTGGGAATTCTTGGAAAGTCAGAAGTATTTAAAATTAATTAAAAATAAGTCAAAAAACATTAAATTCACAAAAAATATCAAATCTAATCCAAAAAATGATTTTAATTCAAAATATTAAATAGGAAATTATTTAAAGATTTTTGGTTAAAGTCCCATATTTTTTGGATTAAAATTGAAATTATTATGAATTTAAAAAGAAAAAGCTATTTAAATATTAAAATGAAAATCAATTAAATCAGAAAAAAATGGAGGGACATCAGATCTCCCTCATTAATTGAGGTGGCAGATCTGATGGCCACACGTATGAGGCTTATGATGGACCAAAGTCAATGCGCTACAAACAGAGTAATCAGAACCAAGGGCCAAGATTAGAAGCTATGGACCATATCAGATGACCTGGATCATTCCAGCACACCACAAGAGCCCTAGCTCCGATCATCTTCTCCAGTGACCTTCACCGGACTGGTCCAACCAAAAGCTTCACAAAAATGAAAGATCCACACATGGTTTTAAAGAGAAAATCACGAGGAACACGAATCTGGCCTCTATTTCTTCCAATTCTCACTATACAAAGAGATATGTCGAATTGAAAAATGAGGTATGCAAACTGATTTGCTTCGATTTGACCTCAAAGCAACTCGATATTGTTGCCTACATTGGTAGGACTTTATCCAACCACAAATCAAGTAAAATTATGGAGAATTGAGAGAGAATCGAAGACTTGAAGTTTCTGAAAATCCACCTTCGAGTGGTGAATTTTGAGCTAGATGTCAATGCAAATGATGTTGGTCTTGCTTCCTCTTGCTTGCAGGAGATGATTGGGATACAAAAGACTTTGAATCCTTGGAGTTTTAGTTTAAAAATAAAAAGAGAACTAAAACTCGATTTTAATTGAAACCTTTAAGGTATTTTGTCAATGGAGGTTTGGGATTGATGATCAAAGCTCGTGCAAAGGTCCTCCTCAATTTTGAGGCCAATGAGTTCATTATATAGGCAAGGAAAAGTGATATTCACACCATTTTAAATTGAATCCAAAAATAGCAAATCAGGTGCATGGTTGTATGGGCATTCATTAAGGCCCAAATGATGATTGCAAAAGGTCCAAATTCATGCATATTTTATGTTGAGATCACTTCATGAAGCCATGCAAAGGTGTGTGAAAATTGAGTTCGAAATATGCCAAATAGGGTCATGCAAAGGAACCATGCGCAAGTCCCTTAATTTTGATCCAAATTCCATGATATTAAACTCTTTAGAAATCTAGGATGAAGGGGAACATCTTTGCTATTGAAACGTTTTCCATTTGGAGCTTGGATCATGATGAATTTTTGTGTAGAAGTTGGAGGAATCAAACATAGTTGAAAATTTTCTAAGTTAAAAGTCAAATGACCCCTTTTTCCACCTTGAATAGCTTTTGCTATGAGCTTTAAGTGACTTTGGTTCCTTCTTCAAAGTTGTATCTATTTCAATACTATTCAATTAAGTCACAAATTTGACTCCATTTGGATCTTGCATGAGGGAGTTATAGATTTTAGAAGTTGAGGAAAATTGCTTGTTCAATGATGATGACCCAAAATGACCTATAATGTTTCCTCTTAGTACATGCCCTTGCAAGTAAAATTTGACCTTTATCAAATAAGAAAAGTTGGAGAAGACATCTTGAAATTGATCATGAAACTTGGATGATCTTCATATCATAAAAATTTAGCAAGTTATGGTTCTTGTAAGTTGACCTTCTATCTAGGGCACAAACAAAATGACTTATAATCGTTCACCATAAAAAATGACTTTCTAAGCAAAATTAGATCTTGATGCCAACATGAAAGTTGTTTGGAATGTCATAAAGGGTAAATTTTATATTGTAATCATTTTCATATGATAAAATTTGTAGGAGATAGGGTTTAGAGAACCCTAGATTTGACCATTTGACTTCTCTGGTCAACCTCCTTGAACCAACTTGCAAACTTAAAGTTCTTTTACTCTTTGGGGCTAATGGAGGATCATATATGCTTATGATTAAGTACAATGGAGTATCCATTGATGTATTTGACCAATTTGTTGAAGAAACTTGCTAAGGGAGGCACACAAGATACCTAGATTAATTAGGGCTTCCAAGACAAACAAGCTTCAAACTCTTGATGAATTCTTGATCAAAATGACAAGTAAATAACATGGGGATCCATATATGATGCTTAGAACCAATGTGAACCTTTCTTTGATTGATATCTTGCACTGAGGTTCTCAAACCCTATATGTGAACTTGATGAGACATGGGTACCTACAAAAGAAACAACATTACACTAGACATATTTTTGGTATTTTGGTTAGTTAAACAAAGAAAAATAATGTATGATAAAACAAATGCTTGGTGGCCTCTCCCAATGCAAACCCAATGAATGAGGAGTGAGGAGGATACCAAGGTGTGATCCCAAAGCCAATGCAAATGATGAGATGACATGAGGGATCTTAGGGTCAAAATTGGGGTCTTACACACAAGCGTGAAAGCAATTTAAGGTTCAGAGCTCCATTAAAAGTTCTGAACACCATAACACTTAATGATACAACTTCTACAACTCTTAATATTAGAAACCAAAATAATAACACAGAGCCAAGTGAAACAGGTTTCCCATATGCAAAAAGAATCAAAGTTGGTGTTATTCAATCTCTGGGTGTCAATCTATTCAATAAGTTTGTAAATGAGACTCAACATGAAGCTCCATTATCAATAAGTCATAGACCAACAAATGAATCTACACTTTCTACATTTGCACGACATTGGAGAAAATAGATTCTTAAAGAAAGAAGAGCAAAAAAATAGATAATTGATGAGAACATCATAAGCAATCGTAAAATTAATGTGAGGTTCAAAGCACCACCAAAAGTTCTTTACACCATATCATTTAATGAAATAAACTAAAATTCTTAATATCATAAAACATAATAATAACACACAACCAAGTGAATCAGGTTTCCCACCTGGAAAAAGAATAAAAGCTAGTGTTATTCAATCTCTGGGTGTCAATCTATTCAATAAGTTTATAAATAAGACTCAACATGAAGCTTCATCATCAATAATTCATTGACCAACAAATGAATCTACACCTACTACTTTTACTCAAAATTACATATTGAAAGTGAAAACTCCGATGATGAACATTGAACAACTGATTACTCAAGTGACAGTGCGAGTGAATACCAATATGTAGATGATTACTTGGATTCAAGCTCAAGTCTTGATGATGATGAAATATATGATTTAAATTCTACTTTTAATGGTTTTGAGAATATTAGTACATATCATTATAATCAGTTTTTTAAATATCTACATTTTACATTATTATTTACATATCATTATATAAATCTATGTTTTATAATATTTACAATATTAGTTAATGTGCAACATTTACTTAAATGCAATTCATTTTGTTCATGATATTCAGATATTAGTGATCCTCTGATTGAATGCATCCATTATGGAGTGCTCATGTGGTACCAAGAGAGAACAAACAAGAATATACATACTTTAATGCCTAAGTACCAACTTTGTTGTGGAAATGGTAAGGTTTAGTTGCCACTTTTGAAAACTCATCCATTATTACTTCAACATCTGTTATTTGATTACAATGAACCATAAAGTAGAAATTACCAGAAGCGTTGAAGATTATACAACACTGTATTTGCTTTCACACTATGGGAATAAAAATGGATAACAACTGTCAGAGAGAAAGATGACTGCCTAACATAAGAATTCAGAGATACCTTTGCCATAGAATAAGGAGCATGTTATCTATGCATGGCCATTCACCAAAGTTTGCTCAACTATCCATTTACGACACTAATAATGAGATTGGTAATGAGATTCAAGGACTTTGGTAAGTATTATAATTATAGTTAACTAAAAATAAGTTACAAATGCATTATATTATATTCCATATGATCAACATATACTATATATCATTATATTATGGTAAACATTTTATTATTACATGCAACAACAACTCTAATATTCTTCGAGACATTGTTACAAAGTTAAAATTTATGTTGGAAGAGTATAATACACACATAAAGTCTTTTAGAATGACAACATAGAGAATAAGAGATTATTATGTACCTGATATGAAGTTAAAGTTAATTTCTAAAAGATCGACAAATGGAATGATTTACAACCAACCAACCGTTACAGAGGTTGTTGCACTAATTGTCAGAGATGTTTATACATGTTCTAAAATGGATATTATACTTAAAAGACAGAGTGAGAGACTGAAGAGAATTACTAAGATTCATCAAGTTATATAGCATATCAGTATCCACTTTTGTTTCCATACGACGAAGATGGTTATAAACTTGGACTGCTTCATAGGGAAACAAGAAAAAATAAAGTAAGCAAGAGGAATAGGCTTATAATTAGAGAATGACTTACATTTAGAATTCAAACCCGAACCAATGAAGCTCATACTTTGTTGCGGTCAAGGCATTTGTTTCAATAATTTTTTGTTGATGGATTTACTATGATGGAATAAGAGAGATTTAATTTATTCACAATAATAAGAAAATGCTTAAAGTTTTTAAGTATTTTAATTTGAATGATACCAAACATGCATTAAATACCGAGGGATCAAACAAAGGTAAAAGAGTGGTGCTATCGTCTAGTTACGTTGGAAGTCAGAGGTTCATGAAACAACTTTATTTTGATGGAATGATAATTTGTAGCCATTTCGGGTTTCCATATCTTTTTATCACATTTACTTACAACCCAAACTGGCCTAAAATTCAAAGGTTGCTTTACAAAATTAACTTGCACCCACAGGATCATTCTGATATCATCTCAAAAGTATTCAAAATAAAATTTGAATGAGTTGTTATCTGATCTAATAAATAAACATGTTTTTGGGGAGGATACATGTGTGTAAGTGAAACATTTATGTTTCTTTAGTATATAATCTTATTTACATTAAGCTTTTTATTTCTTTATATTCCATTTAATATTATATTTATCTAATTTTAGATATTTACATGATTGAATTCCAAAATCGAGGTTTACCACATGCACATATTCTGCTATTCTTACATTCGTCGAGCAAGTATTCAACATGAGATGATATAAACCAAATAATTTCAACAGATATACCATCCGAAGAAGTTGATAAGGAACTGTATCATTTGGTCAAAACACATATGACACATGGTCCGTGTGGTTTAGCAAACAAGTATTCACCTTACATGAAAAACAAAAAGTGCTATAAGTCTTCCCCAAGAAGTTTCAGCCTACTACCATTATTGATCAGGATGGATATCATGTATATAAGAGAAGACAAAATGGTAATTCAATGATGAAAAATCATGTTGTCCTGGATAACATGTATGTAGTCCCTTATAATACAATTTTGTTGAAAAAATTTCAAACACATATAAATATGGAGTGGTGTAATCATAACAATTCAGTGAATCACTTATTCAAATACATTAATAAGAGATATGATAGAATTATGGTTGCTGTTGCGCAAACCGGTTTTGATGATAATACCATGCACATAAATGTTGCTGAAATAAAGTAATATCTTGATTATAGATTTGTGTTACCAAGGGAAGCATGCTGAAGACTCTTTTCATTTCTTATTCATGGTAGAAATTCTGATGTTGGAGGATTATTTTACCGTCTCAAGGGTGACAATTCTGTTTACTATATTGATTATGAGATGATAAACGAAGTACTTGACAAACCAAGTGTGAAGGAATCAATGTTTACTTCATGGATGGAAGCAAATAAGACTTATCCAGAGGAGAAAAGTCTGACTTATTCTCATTTTGTTTCTAAGTTTATCTATGAGAAAAGGTACCGACGTTGGAGACCATGTAAAAAAGGTTATACCATTGGCCGACTTATTTGGGTTCCTTAAAGTACAGATGAATTGTATTACTCGATGACGATGCTAACTGTCGTTAGAGGTCCAACATGATATGCTGATATAAAATACGTGGGTGGAAAGGTACAGAATAGTTTGAGAGATGCATGTTTTGAAATGAGATTTCTTGAAGATGACAAAGAATATATTACAACTATTCAGGAGGCAAGAGATTGGGGTTCCAGTCACTTCTTGAGAAAGTTATTTGTAATTATGCTTCTATCAATTACCATAAATAGACCTCGTTATGTATGGGAAAGAACCTGGATTTGGCTATGTGACAATATTCTCTATCAACAAAGAAACAAGTTAAGTAACATAGGTAAGTGGATTTTATATTTAATCTGTGACTTAATATGATTTATTTGGAAATGTTTTTGCCTTTCGTTATGCAAAACATGTATATTAATGTCTTTATTGCCAATGTTGATGCATTAAACAATATATAACTCTTTAAAACTCTACCTTTCAGGATGACCATCTCTTTGTTGAACTATTGTTGAAGGTTATTTTTTATATGAATTTGCACATGAATTATAAAATTTGTATCTTCTAGAGCTAATACACATCATAACCAATTGATTCAAGTTTTTTGTTTCCTCTTTATGAGTAATATATCAGCAGTGAAAATGTTTGACCTGTATGTTTGTTGTAAAATATTCTGCATAAACCAGAAATTGAATTTGATTGATATACTAATTGATTTTTTAAATTAAACTTTCTTTGACTTATATTTTCACAGAGTTGCAGTTGACCGAGGAAGAAATAAAAAATATGACCCTTATTGAAATTAAGAATCTGTTGCAAGAAAATCAAACTTTGGCTGAATTTAAGGGTATGCATAAACCAAACTCATATGTCACGAGGCAAATTGGTAACCTGATGATTTACGAAGAACATGCCTATAATCATGATATTGAACGACAAAAATTCTATGATTTATTTGGTTCACTTACATGTAATTTATTTAATAACAAAATAATTTTATATCAACGTTATGTTAGTAAGAAATATTTTGGAATTCTTAATGATAATCCTTATATTTTGATTGATAGATGAGCAACATTAAATTTTTGATAAAATCATGCAAGCTGTGAACAATGGAAAAGGAGAGGTGTTTTTTTTACATGGTTATGGAGGGAGTGGTAAAACTTTCACGTGGAGAACTCTATTAAGTGCATTACAGTCACAAACAAAATTGTTCTTACCTTTATTTCAAGTAGGATAACTTCGTTATTATTGCCAGGTGGAAGAACAACGCATTCCAAGTTCAAAATACTTGTGCCAACACTTGACAACTCCACTTGCAACATTGAGAAAAATACTGAACATTCTGAATTGTTGAAAGCAACTGATTTGATAATATGAGACGAAACACCAATGTCTCATAAAAACTACTTTGGGGCTTTGGATAAAACGCTTAAAGATGTCATGAGTGAGTAGGGTCTTGATAATACAATATTTGACAAAGTTATTATTTTTGGAGGAGATTTTAGATAAATTCTTCCTGTTGTTCCAAGAGGGGGTCGCTCTGATATAGTACATGCTTCAATTAACTCATCATATGTATGTGGCTATTTTCAGGTACTTACTCTAACAAAAAATATGTGACTTCAACAAGGTTCAGAGAATACAAGTTCTTCAGAACTGGCTGAATTCTCAAAATGAATTTTAAATGTGGGAGATTGGAAGATTTGTGAATCAAATGATGGTTTGGTAGATATTGAAGTTCCTAAAGAGCTTTCAATATCAAATTTTGAGGATCCTATAAGGGAAATTGTAGAGAGCACATATCCCAATCTGTTACAAAGTTACAAAAATATAGATTTCTTACAAATCCAGAGGTATTCTTGCTTCGACCATTGAAGTAGTGGACAAAATCAATCATTATATATTAGAATTGATTCTAGGTAAAATTATTTTATGCATATGATTAATACTTAATAAATTTCAGTCACAAATGTTTTAATGTTTTAGTTTTATACAATTTTGTAGGAGAAAAAAAAGGAGTATTTGAGTTCAGATTCAATTGATAAAATGAGAGCCAATTATAATCGAGTTGATAAAGTTCTAACTCAAGAATTTCTGAGTTCTCTAAGAACATCATGTCTACCAAATCATAGGATCAAACTAAAAGTTCGAACATCCATTATGCTAATGAGAAATCTGGATCAAGTAAAAGGGTTATGCAATAGAACAAGATTAATGGTCCCAAGGTTAACAACTTACGTCCTTGAGGCCAAAAATATATCTGGAAAGAACATTGAAAACATAATTTACATTCCCTGAATGTCTATGTCCCCTTACACAATGACAATAAATAAACCCCAAAGTTAATCACTTGATAATGTAGGGTTATATTTGCCTACTCCTGTTTTTAGTTATGGACAATTGTATGTAGCAGTTTCAAGAATGAAAAGCAAGAGTGGTTTGAAAATCTTAATACACAACAAAGAGAATGCATCATGTGTGAGTACTACCAATGTTGTGTTCAAAGAGGTCTTTCAAGCACTACCTTAGTTGGTAAACGACTATTCCTTTTTTTCGATTATGTTATAAATTCAATCTTCATCTTTTAAATTTTTCTTTCAATATTGTTTTCACTAATTTTGAGAATTGGTTGCAGTATTATATATTTCTTCGTACTGTTGTATGATGGAAAAATGATTTATGAGATTATTGCTGTAATGGATAAAGTGTTTTATTGAAGTCACCTATTATGTTCCTTTACAAATATGTTTTGAGATGGTTAACAACATTTTCTTCTAACTTTTATTATATATTAATCTCAAGTTTAAAACATTATATAACTTGAATTCTTTCTTTGATAATGTTTATAATAAATAACAAAATACATTATTGCATATATTTTTGAGTTTAGATCAATGCATATTAGATTAGATTGATGCATATAATAATTAAAATGAATTCAGACAGATTTTTTACTAGTTTAAATAATTGTAATTCGTATATAGTAGAACTTCCATGTGTTTATGAGTATAAAAAGATCCCATACGTTTAATCTCTTCGAAAAAAAAAGCCACCTCACCTCATTTCATATACTTCACCTAAAGGCAATCCCAAATCCACTCCAACACCCAAACCCTATTCCCCAAATTCTCTACCTTTCTTTTCACTCCATCCACAACAATGGGATCCTCCGCGATGGTTCTAGACCCAAAACCCGTCTCAGAACCGCCACCGTCCCTTCCCTCCACAAAATCCGAATACCTTTACGGCGGCGACACAGCCTCCGACGAAGATGACCTATACAGCCGCCTCAAATCGCTGCAACGACAACTCGAGTTCATCGACATCCAAGAGGAGTACGTAAAAGATGAACAGAAAAATCTGAAGCGCGAGCTTCTTCGCGCGCAAGAAGAGGTTAAGAGGATCCAATCGGTTCCACTCGTTATCGGTCAATTTATGGAGATGGTTGATCAGAACAACGGTATCGTTGGATCAACTACTGGATCCAACTACTATGTAAGGATTCTCAGTACTATCAACCGTGAGCTTCTCAAGCCTTCTGCTTCCGTTGCGCTTCACCGACATTCCAACGCACTTGTTGATGTACTTCCTCCGGAGGCTGATTCCAGTATCTCACTTCTTAGCCAGTCCGAGAAACCTGATGTCTCTTACAATGTCAGTTAGTTAACAATTTCTCAATTGGTTTTGGATTACGGTTATTTTTTGATAAATTACATAATCTAGGGTTTTCATTACATAAATTCCTTCAATTGCAAATGCAACTGATTCCTTTTTACCTTATTAGGTTTAGTTTCTGCCCAAAAAGGAATTTTTGTATGTGTATTTTTAGTTTCAGTATCAATTTTGTTGTTAGGTTTAGTTACCATGAAATTTAATTTTCAACTTTTGGGGCTTACTCTGAAAATTAAACCAGCATTACATTCACTGAAGTGTCTTTGTTTCTTTTTTAAGAAACATTGGAAACAAACTGAATATGTATATCTGTTGAGACAGGAATGTCCCAGACAGATACTCTTAACAGTGCATGACATTGGAAAGTGTTGAGTTTATTTGGAAAATTGAGTGTCTATTTAGCTTTGTAATCCTGGATTCTGGTGCATGATGTAACAGATATGGTTCAAATTGTATGCTAGATTATTGATTCTAGGGGATAGGGCAGTTACATTAAACTGAAAGTATAGGTCATCATGTGTGGGTGAGAACTTAGATCTTATAAGTTATCATGTATGGGTGAGAACTTGGATCTTCTGAAGAATGAGATGGTGTCAATGAGAAAGATGAGAGTTTACAATGAAGTTATTATCCGGCAATCCAACTTATGTTTAATATGAACCGTTGTCATCTTAAAGTTAAACTATATTTTAATGTGGCCTGACCATTCTCCCTTGATATGGTTTTGATCTTATTTAGGATATTGGAGGATGTGATATCCAAAAGCAGGAAATTCGCGAGGCTGTAGAGTTACCTCTCACACATCACGATCTATACAAACAAATTGGTATTGACCCTCCTCGAGGTGTCTTACTATATGGCCCCCCTGGAACCGGTAAAACAATGCTTGCCAAAGCTGTTGCTAATCATACCACTGCTGCTTTCATCAGGGTTGTGGGTTCTGAGTTTGTGCAGAAGTATCTTGGCGAGGTATGAATTTATGTCATTTGCATTTGAAATGATGGTAACAATGTTGTAACTCACTCAGCTCTCTTTGTTTGCCTTTGAAGATTATGGGCTTCAGATTCTTAATTTTCAATATTATTGTGCTTTTTGAATTTATATTTTGTTCCAAAATGGTTGCTTATATATTATTAGGATTACTTGAAAGAAATTTTGCATTATAAATTGTTCAAGAAAGTTAGCATACAAAATCCTCTTTTAAAGAAGAGATGAGAAATAATTTGAAAATAGTTATCGGGTTATCTACATTGCTGGAAAGTAGGAAAATATACTTGTTATTTTTTCTATTACCAACATTTATGTTATCCCAGCCCTATTGTCTAGGGCTGTGAATTTGAAATTTCCAACTTTTGCTCTGTTGTGAAAAACCTAGAATGTGCGGATCTGTTCATTTTCTATCCTGTCTTCAATGAATCTACACAATTCATGCAGTCTCTGAGAATAGGATTGCGAGCAATTCAATGGTGATTGCTGTCTTGTTGCAGCATACTTTCATAGGTATAGAGTTGCTAACCCATAATTCTTTTAGTAGCTTTTCAATCAATCAATAGTCACATAATTTCCGCTATTCCAATGGGCCATGAGTGAGCAATAACCAGAAATTCACTTCCTTTCAATGGTAATGTGAGCCCAATCTGCTTCTTTGAGGCTTATTTTTGCGAGTGTCCCGGGTTATTATACTGCGTTTTTCTTCCCGGTGACTCTTTTGGATACTTCACAATTTATGTGAACAGCTTCACAAAGTGTTGAATGCATGAATTGAATTATCAAGCTTATTGCAAAATATACAATGAAATAACTTTCTGTATCTACCACTTCCCCAGTCTTTGCTGGTTGCATCTTTGTATTAGGCTCAGCGGGAGGTTCCGCTGCTTTACATTGGAACAACACAGTTTAGCAAGTTCATTTCATTCTTTCTTTGGTTTGTCAACATGCCTTTTAGATATGGTACGTTCTATCTTCAGAAACTGTTTTAAGGTGACCCAAATCCTTATTACACCTTCTAGCTTCTCTTTCAAGCTTGTGGGTTTAGCTTCATCATTGTTTCTCAATTTATTGTTAAGCACAGATAATTAGTGCTGCAATGTCATCATTGGCTCAGTGTTGATAGAATAAAGTGTGATTAGCCTCACTTTGGATGTATCTTTGAGTTTGACTCTTAGCCGGTGCCCTAAACCTTTCATACCATGCTCAAGGAGATTGATTTTGTCCACACCAAAACTTCTTAAAACTGTAGACTTTGTCTTCACCTAATTTATTTTCAAACCCAAGTTAAAGGCTCATAAGCACATCTTTCAATTCTCCATTCAGAAATGCATTCTTCACATGTAGTTAATGTATATAGACCAGTCCAAGTTTACTGCCAAAGATAGAAGAATTCAAATTGGGTTGATTTTTTCTATTTTGTCAAATGTCCCTTGAATTCCAAAGGTTTTGTGTAAATCCATTTGACTACGCACCGAGGCAGGGGAAATCACAAGAGGGGGGATGGCTTTTTGAGGGTCTATTATAAAAAAAAAAGGGATACTGCAAGGGATGGTTGCCAATAAATAGCAAGGTTCTAATATAAACAGGGGGAGGAAAAATTCATTGTTTTTACTCGAGAATTATCTTGTGTGAAGGAAGAATGCTCCTTTGGGGCATCTTTGTTCATTCCTATTGTTTTTCCGGTGTAAATAGCAGAAAACTCCTTCTCTCCCTCTAATATTATGTTGTTCTAACTTGTTAGAATTGCCCTCTTTCTCAAGAAAGATTCCCGAACCTGCCACACTTTGCATCTTTTTTACACTTACCATTAGCTTTACATTTAATAGGAAACAACCCTATAGTGCTACCTACTGTCTTCTTATGTCATGGAATGTTAACTATTTTATAATGTTTCTAACAAACTGATTAGAAATTAAAGTGGTAAAAGCTTTATGGTTACTTGACACTTGACAGATTATGTAGTACATATGTTTTGAAATGAGTGTACAGTACATGCCCTATTTCCTTTCTTAATACCTATAGGAATGTCACTATATAAACAATTGAAAGATATATTACATGAGCCATATCGAGTTTGGTACTTGTCACTTCTCTCCTTGCCTACGAAAAATCTTCACCAATTGAAGGAAGAGGTGTCCGACCAATGATTGTACGGCGGTGCTATGACGGATATACATGGCAGTTTTTGGGCTTGCCGCGTTGGTAAATATCAGCCGATATTGCGAGTTTTTCCGCCCAGAGTTATCGATAGCAGCCGATAGCGGCGCTATCCCGGGATAGCGGCCCATAGCAGTGTCCCTCTGCTATTTGATGTTTAGTGGGTAGCGGGAGCGTGGTGCTTCCATGCTCGAGCGAGTTTGAATTGTTTTGAACGCGAAAACCCAGATTTACCCTTGAAATAAATAAATCTGGTTTGATTTTACAACTGTTTTTCATTACCTCTGTTTTTTAAGCAATAGCCATTTAATAAATCTATTCCTCTTCTTCCTCTTTTATTTATTTGATTTTACATTAAATATATGTTTTATTCATATAATTAGTCTAAAAAATAGTCAAATAGCGGTTATCCCGCTATCCGCTATCCTGCTGAGTGTGCATCTTTCCGTTGCGGTTGCGCCTCATTAGTTACAGCTACTCTCAGTTGTTAGAGGGTTAGTTAGCCGGGTTGTGACATTCTATTATATCATTTCCTTTGAGTTTCTGCCCCAATGCCACATTATGATAATCAGAAGCAGTTCTCTGATTATCTACATTCCTAAAAGGGGAAATTACACTTATCGAATCACTATTTCCTATTATCTACATAAATTTCATTAGTATGTTGTTGTTTACTGTCCATGATTACCCTTCCTGAAGCTTCCTGAGAGTTTCAAGACTCATTATATTCATAGAAGAAGAATTTAATTTTGCAGCTATAATTCACTGCATCATCTTCTAATCTTCTATGCTTTTTATGTTTCAGGGTCCAAGGATGGTTCGCGATGTATTTCGTCTCGCAAAAGAGAATGCCCCTGCAATTATATTTATTGATGAGGTTGATGCGATAGCTACTGCTAGGTTTGATGCCCAAACTGGAGCTGACAGAGAAGTACAACGTATCCTGATGGAACTTTTGAATCAGGTATTTCTATGAAATATATTTCTAAGATTCTCTCTTTGAATGTGTTGTGCATTACTTGTAGTGGGCTCTGGTGACCAACATTAATTTTAATTCTCTCACCTCTTAATCTCCAACTCTCTGATTTGGCTTCACTTCATCGTTTGTTTTAAATATTCTCCTGTGCTCAGGTTTTTGACCTCTTGGTTTTTTCAACAGATGGACGGTTTTGACCAGACGGTGAATGTTAAAGTAATAATGGCAACCAATCGGGCAGACACTCTGGATCCCGCCCTCTTGCGTCCTGGAAGGCTTGATCGCAAAATTGAGTTCCCATTGCCTGACAGACGCCAAAAGAGGCTTGTATTTCAGGCACGTCTTTTTACATTTCTATACATGTTATAATTCTATATGCTATAGTCAATAAAAGGTCATTTTATGTTTCTTGAGTGATTTCAGTTTGTTTTGCTAATTTCACCTCCTTAATTTTGAACCAATAGTTTATTTTCAGTTGCTTTTCTAGCCTATTATTTGACGGTTCACTTGTAAACAGGTATGCACGGCCAAAATGAATTTGAGTGACGAGGTAGACTTGGAGGATTATGTTTCCCGTCCTGACAAAATTAGTGCTGCTGAGGTTTGTTCATATCTAATAATGTTCATGATTTATCTTTTTTATGTAAACCATACTTGTTACTAGTTTTAGGATCGTAGATGATTTAACTAACTATCAAAATTTATTGTTTTTTGTTTTCATTGTCTTGAGGTTTAAAACAACTATTTATAACTTGCTCTGGGAGAGGTTGGTAGGTTCTTTTAGAATCCGTCAGAGTTTTGAGATGTATAGTTGGAGAGTAGTGTAAAATAAGCTGCTAGTTTTAATAATTTCACTTGAACTGAAAACTGGTGTTGTGCTGTGGAGGTCTTGTTCTTCTAAGCTTAAAATGTTCTAGAATCTGTCACAATTTTCAGATAATTTGTTGTAACTGTGAGAAGGATTATGCCGTGGACAACTTGTTTTTCTAAGGCTTAAAATGTTACACAGCGAATGAAAATATTGTTAGTGCTATAAAATAAGGAAATATTAGGTTTGAGAAGAAAGACAATGACAACTTTTAGAAAGATGTCTGCATTAATTATTTGTTGATCGTTGGTGTTGCAGATATCTGCTATTTGTCAAGAAGCTGGAATGCACGCCGTTCGGAAGAATAGATATGTCATACTGCCAAAGGACTTCGAAAAAGGTTATAGGACCAACGTGAAGAAACCTGATACTGACTTTGAATTTTACAAGTGATGATGAGGGTTTTTCTGATTTGTTTGTTGTAATGCACGGTTCAGAATATAGTTAAAGGGTAAATTTCTAGAGTAATCGTGGGTCATTTATGTTCAAAAGAAATGATAATTTGTTTATGATTCTTGCATACTTTTCATCTTATTATGCAATGGAATTCTTTAACTTACTGCGTCAGCTTAATATTTGAGAGTACCTGCATATGTTTGATCGGTTACTGAGCTTTTAGGCTCTCTGGGAAATGAGTCTGGACAATTTCAAATAAAAGCATGACTATTGCTCGTCTGAAATTGATGTTAAATTATTCATATAAAAATAGGAAATAATATATTCTGGAGTAGTTTTTATTGTTTGTTATTTTTGTAAAAATAATTATTTGGTTAAAAATTCAAAATAATTTTTTTCAATAATATTTCTATTTTCATTCAACTTATGATATACTGTTTGTTATTTTGGAGGAAGGGTAGGAGAGAAAAGGAGTGTTCTTTCACCTTATTTGAGAGAAAATTACGGGGAATATGATAAGAAAATGATTAAAGATTTTTTAAAATAATTTTTAGTATTTTAAGGATTTGAGGAATCCCTCCTTTCTAAAAATATTTTTTTTTGGTTATAAGGCTAAAGGAGAAAAAAAATAAATTAAACTCCGAAAAATAAGGTTCCTGCTTGGAGAGATGCTGACGAAGAGGTCTTGGCTAAAAGTAAATTTGGAATGGCGATTTTGAAATGAACGTTCTTTAGTAGTGCTTTCTTTGAATTTGAGCATGTAGAATTTATGGGGATATCATGAATGATGCATGTAGAATTTATGTTTCTCAAAGTTGATCAAACTCTAAAAAAAACTTGTAGCAAGGATTCGACATGCCACCAGATGTCTTCTTCAATTGTGGATCTTGTGGCATTGAATTTTAGAAAACTTTAGAATAATTATGTGTTATACTTGCGTTATTGAATTATCAGTCTTGTTGGAAATTTTTTAATTTTGAAGTTAATCGAATCAATTTTGATAAATAAAAATCAATCTTTATAATTGATTATACCTCTTGTTCTTCACCATCTACTCAGGTGAAACAACCATTCATTGATTGCAAGATGATTCTATACTACACACTGAATTTGAAGAAGAAAACAATGCAATTGATAGTGAGAAAAGAAAAAATTTGGAGGAAGAAGAAGAATGTAATGTAGTTGTGCAAATTGCACCCTAAATGTTTGATAATGTGTGCTAATCACAACTTTGATTTTAGAAACTACACAAGCTTTCTTATAATTGATTACAAATGAAATAAAGCTCGCCTCTATTTATAGACGTGATTACTTGCACTATAAATAATCATAAAAATAATCAACTCAACTAAAACTAAACTAAGTTAACTTTTTCGACTATGTCGACTCCTTCAACAACTACATGCTTCAACAGGCTGTATTTGACTTTCTGTCAAATACAACAAATACAGACTCTGTTTGACACAAACTAATTTTGACATCCGTTGAATACAGACATATCATTTCGACTTCCCACAAATAATTACATATTTAACAAACTACCTAATTCATTGTGTCTAAGATATCTACATTCATCATTATTCTTAATCTCTTGAACTATTTGACCTGCACAACCTTTGTCATTACATTTGCAATCTGATTCTCCGATCTGCAATGTTCCAGGCTTAACTTTCCATTTGTTACTTGTTCTCCCAGATAATGAAACCGCATTTCGATGTGTTTTCTTCTTCCGTGTGCTATCAGATTATTTTCCAGGTTGATAGCAGACATGCTGTCGATCTTCATGGCCATTTCTCCATGATTCTTTCCTGTAATTTTTTCGACTAAATTCATCATCCATGTTGCTTGACATGCACATAGAGAAGTTGTTATGTATTCTGCCTCACATGATGATAAAGCTACCACTAGTTTCTTTCTTGAACTCCATGCGACTGAAGCACCACCTAACATGAGCATATATCCTACTGTCGATTTTTTATCTACAACATCACCACACTAACTAGAGTCAGTGTAGACCACACGTTTGCATTCTTTTCCTTCGTCGACTGAAGGAAATAAAATACCATAGGCGAGTCTTCCTTTGAGATAACTTAGTATCCTTTTGGTGGCTGCAAGATGAGATACCTTTGACTTTTGCATAAATCTACTGACTATGCCTACACAATAAGCTAAATCTCGCCTTGTGTGATAGAGGTATAAAAGTGATCCAATGATTTTATGTACTGTGTTGGATCGACATCATCTTCATCTAAGTCTTTCATCAATTGCAATCTAGGCTCAACTAAAGTCGAAATTGGGTTGCAATCTTGCATCTCAAATCTCTTGAGTATTTTGCCTACATATCTTTTTTGGTACATCACCAAGCCTCTACTACTCTTGTAGAATTCGATACTAAGGAAGTATGAGAGATTTCCCAAGTTTGACATTTCAAACTCCCTACTTAAGTCATGTTTGAAGTCTTCGATCTCCTTCTTGTAACTGCTTGTTATCAATAGGTCGTCGACATAAAGACATAGTATAAGAAACTCATCCATGTTTCTCCTAACATACACACCATGTTATGTCAAATACTTCTCAAACTCTATCTCTTTTATAAAGCTGTATATCTTTTTGTTCCAAGTTCTTGGAACTTGTTTAAATCCATACAGGGATTTATGCAATATGTATACTTTCCTTTCTTGGTCTTACTTCACAAATCCAACTGGTTGTGTTACATACACCTCTTCGTCCAGAGGGCCATTTAGAAATTCACATTTCGCCTCCATATGACACATTGACCAGTTATGCATATTAGCTAGACCAACAACCATTCTAATTGTTTCGATTCTAGCTACTGGTGCAAATACTTCACATTACTTCACATTTTGGATTCAACTTGACTTTGTATACCCACTTCACATCAATTGTCTTCTTCCCTTTTGGAAATTTGGCTAGAGACTATGCATCCTTGTCTTCTATGGATTTTACCTCATCCACCTCAAGTCTTTCAACGCTTCAGCTGCATTGTCTCAGTATTTGCATAAAATGCATAATATACTAACTCACCTTCATCATCGACCACATCATCTGATGTGATTACATATTCCTGCAGTCTTGATGGCATGTTTCTTGTTCTATGAGGTTTGCTTGTGCTAGCTTGACCTTCAACGGCTTCTTGTCGAACTTCTATAATAGTTTGTCGGACATCTATAACAACTTCACTAGCTGGTTCATCACATAAGATTTTTATTGAATCCTTCTTGATATTCTTAGTCCAATCCCACTCCTTAAGCTCATCTACAATCACATTCCTGTTGATCACGACTTACTTGTCCACTTGGTCGAACAATTTCTATCCACAACTCGAATGATATCCCACTAGGATCATCTAACTCGACTTATCATCCATCTTTCTTCTCAGTTGATATGACACATGTCTATGTGCTATGGATCCAAATACCTTCAAGTGGATTAAGCTAGGTTTGACACCAGACCAACCTTCTTCTGGTGTGATACCTTCAAACCTCTTTATTGGACATCTGTTCAATATGTATGTTGCAGTCGACACAACCTCACCCCATAGCTCATTTGGGATACGCTTGCCTTTTAACACATTTCTCACCATATTCATAATGGTTCTTTTCTTTATTTAAACAATATCATTTTGTTGAGGAGTGTATGGTGTCACCACCTCATGCATAATTCATTATTTGATACATAGTGTGTCAAAATATTTTGACATGTACTCTCCACCTCCATCTGTTCTCAGAATCTTAATATTGTGACCACTTTGTCTTTATGCCATTGCTTTGAACTAGACGAAAACATCGATCACATCACTTTTCTTCTTGATTAAGTAGGTCCACAAATTTCTGCCTTGATCATCAATAAACGTAACAAATTACTTGTTACTTCCAAGTGAATCTACCTGGAGAGGACCACACACGTCTGAGTAGATTATCTCGAGATTGGATTTTGACTTGCTTCTTGCATCCTTGCTAAAGTTATTCTTGTGTTGCTTTGCTTGAGCACATTCTTCACATAATTCTTCTGGAATATGAATTTCTGGTAGGCCTGAAACCATGTTCTTCTTCTTCAGATTACTGATGTCATTAAAATTCAAGTGACCAAGTCTATAATGCCATAACCATTCGTCCCTGCTAGTTGTAGTCGCCGGGAACTTGTGTTCCAACACATCAAGTTTAATCTTGAAGGTTCTATTCTGAGACATAGGAGCCTTCAAGATTAATCTGTTACTCGAGTCGATCACTCTCATCATTCTATATTTGATCAATACTTTGTAATTCCTTTTGATCAACTGACCTATACTTAGCAGATTACTCTTCATGCCAGGTATGTACAACACATTGGAAATTACTGATTGTTTACCATCATTTCTCCTGGTCAAAACATCACAAATACCTTCAACAGATAGGGTATTATTCTTTGCAAATTTTACCTTGTTCTTCGACGAGGGACTGCTGTTGATCAACCAATCTTTTCTTCCAGTTATGTGTGACGAATAACCTAAGTCGAGATACCATTGATCTTTGAATATTTCTTCTTCTTTCATTATGACCATTAGAATCACTTCGTCTTCTGAAAGCTTTCATACCTTTCTTGATATTTCTTGCCTCCTTAACATTGACTTGCATAATGTCCATACTTTTGACAATTGTAACACTGAATATGACTTTTATCAAATTTTCTTCCATCACCTCTTCCTTTACCTGCACCGCCACCTATGTGATTTCCTTGGTTAGAAGATTGTCTTTGATCTGAAGAACTACCCTCTTGATGGTTTCCTCTACCATTCAAATTATTGTAACTTCATCTACCTTAGTTACCATTCCATATTCCTTTGTCTTTCTTAGTCGACTGAGCTTCCAAAGCCACGCCAGTCTGCGACTTGCTTGCAGTTCTTTCAGCCATTCTTTGTTCGTGAGATTCAAGAGTCCCTTGAAGCTCTTATTTTGTCATACTTGACAAATCCTTTGATTCTTCTATGTCTACTACCACATGATCAAATTTTGGATGCAACAACCTTAAAATCTTTGACGCTACATATTTTGATGTCATCACTTCTCCACACGTTTTGATTTGATTCACCAATCTTGTTACCCTAGTGAAGAAGTCAGTCATGTTTTAATTATCTTCCATCTGAAGTAATTCATACATTCTTTTGTGAGTTTGTAACCTCACCTCATTCACTTTATCAGCGCCTCCAAATGATTTCTCTAAGATATCCCATGCTTCCTTTGTTGAATCTACATCACCAACTTTCTCAAAGTTGTCTAGATCAACATATTGATGGATTAAAAAGAGAGCCTTCTAATATTTCTTCTTCAAATCTTTATGTGTAATCTTTTGTTCATCTGTAGCATTCAATCCAATTGGTGTTACTTCATTCTTCACAAGATCCTAAAGATCTTGATAAAAGAAAACAACCTTCGCCTGCTTACACTAATTTTCATAATTGTTATCATCTAAGATTGGAAGATTCGCTGAAAAATGTCCGTTTGGATGACTCATTGTGATTCAATACGTCTCAAAGATCACATAACCAGTACTCTAGATACCAGATGTTGGAAAAACTCCAATCTTGAAGGTAACCGAATGATCCGCTGTCGCGCGCGGATCAAAAACGAGTATTTTTGACAAAACGTAGTTAGCGACAAATTGACTCGGATTATCGTTCTCACAAGGATTCTTGAATGAATTAACCAATGATAGTAACGATTAATGGGGTTTTGGTTGGTTTAGGATTCAATTAAAAAAATAGATTAAAATAAGTGATTATTGAAATAAGCTGTAGCAACAATTTACTGATTCGGTCTTTGCCTATCATCGACTATCGTAATTCCAACCGCAGATTAACTATTCCTATTCGATTATAATATCAACTGACAAGCGCAATTGATAGTATAAGTTGTATGTTCCTATTATCCGAATTAAGCAAACGGGATTAAGTTTCATGAATTAAGCAAACATGAATTAAACGGACTCGATAGCGAATTAAGCAAACGAAATCGTGACTATAGTTAGGATCACACAATCAATCAGATTAAATCAATATAGCATATGTAAATCGGATTAAGCAAACAAAATACATATATTAATATTGAAAGGAATAAAAAACCTGAATAAGAATTACTAAAATCTCAAGGTATCGGAACCCGAATACAGCAAATTGTTTGGATCGATTAGTTCTTCATGAGAATTCTTGCCAAAGCTTTCAAGTATTTCGTGAATAGTCCCCTTCCCCATGGTGTACGGCTGCTAGACCTAGGGGAAAACAAAGACCCGTTTTACAACTCAACTGGGTCGACCCAGCCCACTACAAATGACCCAACAAAAATACAAATAAAATTCTGCAACTTCAACAGACTTTCTGGCCCTGCTACAGTCCGATTCAGCTCTCGACTCCTGAATAAAAGTTGTAGATCTTTTTCTTAGCTTTCCATCAACTGGTAGCACGTCTCAATCTGATACTCCTAGCTCAAGATATGATTTTTCTCGCGAAAGCTGCTAATGCTGAAAATTAAATACGAAAATTTAATAAGTGCAAAAATAACATAAATTATGAAAACACATTAAAAGGGAAAAATAACCAAACTAAAACATGGAAATGCATAAGTATAAATATAGAAGAATGTGCATCAAAATGCACTGATCACCGAATAAATCTTGATGAACAAGAATCAATCTTTATGATTGATCCTGACTCTTGTTCTTCAACCTTACTAAGGTGAAAGAACCTCTACTTGGTTGCAATATGATTCTAACTACACAGAGAATTGAAAGAAGAAAACAATACAATTGAAAGTGAGAGAAAAGAAAAATTCTGGAGGAAGAAGAAAAATGTAATGTAGTTGTGCAAACTACACTCTAAATGTTTGATAATGTGTGTTAATTACAACCGTGATTTCAGAAACTACACAATGCTTCCTTACATTTGATTGCAAATGAAATAAAGTTCATATCTATTTATCGATGAGATTACTTGCACTCCAACTAATCATAAAAACAATTAACCAAACTAAAACTAAGCTAAAGTTAACTATTTCGACTCCTTCAGCAACTACATGCTTCAACTACATGCTTCGATAGACTATATTTGACTTTATATCAAATACAACAAATACAGACTCTGTTCGACACAAACTAATTTCGACACCTGTCGAATACAAACACATCATTTCAACTTCAACACAAAGAGTTACATATTTAACAAGTCTTATCTTCTTCCTCTTTCTTTTCTTTTTTCTTTTTTTTATTTAAATTTTTCTTGAATTTTCTTTCGAGAATTAATAGTATTTTTCCTTGTTCGAAAAATTATTTAGGATAATCAAACGACCGATGATGTATTCTAGAACATGTCTACTGTACAGTTTAAATGTGTTGTTTTATCTTATGCATTTTCCGGTTGTTAGTTTGTTTCACAAATTTAAACAGTGTCGTGCGACATTTTAAAAATGTCAAAGTACAATACTCTTATGATAATTTAGGTTGTATAAACTGATTTTTAAACTTTTCAAAATTCTAAAACAATTGAAATTTTAAGATTTTAATAAGGTTTTGCTTGAGATTTTGTAACGAAGAATGTTTGAAAAAAGAAAGCGAAGAATGTAGTAAAAATAATTGATAGATTTATGTAGGCAGGGTTTTTAGAAAGTTTCATTTTACTTTTAATATAAAAATTCTAGAAAACCCAAATTTGTATGATATGAAAGTGTTTTAATGATAAACAATTATTTATAATTTTATACAAAATAATAATTTCAAAAAAATTAAATATATTTTTTTTCAAATCTCCTTTTCTTAAAATTATTTTTTCTTCTTCCCATGAAATTATTAAACAAAATCTAAAGAATTTAAAATACCACAATTTGAAACATATAAAAGAAACTCTTGATCTTCTGATCTAAAATGAGTGCACACCAAAAGTACTCTTATTATTTTATAATTTTGTCAGACTTAATATATGTTTTAGTCTTTTTAATTTGATCTAAGATTCTGTTTTAGTTCCTTAATTTCACTTTTGTTATCTTATTTGATTCATTTCTTTAATTTCTAACAAAAAAAATGTTAAGTTATAGTGATATAGTATGACAACAAGGTTATTGGTACAAATCTGAGTCAACACATGTAGTTAAAAACTGATATACAGTTTAAATTGCAGGATCCTCCCGAAAACCAAACCCCTACCGTTTAAATAATGTATCAATTTTCAACTACATATACTGATTCAGATTTGCACCAATGACCTTGTCTTCAAGCTACTTCATCAAAATTTAACGTTATTTTGCCAGAAATTGACGGAAGAGATTAAATATAATAACAAAAGTGAAATTAAGAAATTAACTTATAACATTTTTTTTTTGGATAAAAGACTAAAATAAAATATTAAATTAAAAGATTTAATATTAATTATGCCGTTTTGTTAATAGGCAACATTGATCACACTTTTGCTACGTTAATATATTTAACTATTTGTTTGAGTATATTACAAATTTGATTTAAGTTAATTGCAACAGGTTGGGCACAATTTAAAAATAAAATTAATTTTAAATACAAAGTTTTCTTTAAGAGTGTCAGGCGGGCACAAAATCTAAAGTTTCAAAATTAAATTGTAATTAAGTTAATTTCTATTTATTTTGTCACGCAAGAACGGTGACTAACGTACACTAGGGGTGGACAAACGGTCGGGTCCGGTCGGTTTCGGGTCCAAAAACCCAAACCAAGATAAACCGTGGATGAAGAAAATAGACCCAATTTTGGTTAATTTAATATCGGTTAAATTCGGTTTCGGTTTGACGGTTTGACGGGTATCTCGGTTGGATTTATACGGGTTGTGCCTATTTAAAATTGCAGCCCAACTACAAGAAAGTTAACTTTTCTTTTAATATTTTAAAATAATTTATTTTCACATAAAATTGACTAGTCAGATTTTTCTATATCTATAACATCATTCATCACAAAGTCATTGAATATAGGATATCATTATATAAAATCAAATCCATATATCAAGCTCAAGGCTATTAATAAATATATTATCAATCACATGTCTAATTATCTTAACATTTAGCATTATAACAACACTATTAATATAGACTAGGGGTGGACAAACGGTCGGGTCCGGTCGGTTTCGGGTCCAAAAACCCAAACCAAGATAAACCGTGGATGAAGAAAATAGACCCAATTTTGGTTAATTTAATATCGGTTAAATTCGGTTTCGGTTTGACGGTTTGACGGGTATCTCGGTTGGATTTATACGGGTTGTGCCTATTTAAAATTGCAGCCCAACTACAAGAAAGTTAACTTTTCTTTTAATATTTTAAAATAATTTATTTTCACATAAAATTGACTAGTCAGATTTTTCTATATCTATAACATCATTCATCACAAAGTCATTGAATATAGGATATCATTATATAAAATCAAATCCATATATCAAGCTCAAGGCTATTAATAAATATATTATCAATCACATGTCTAATTATCTTAACATTTAGCATTATAACAACACTATTAATATAGACACAACACATCTAAAGTTATAATTACAATCATCCATAGTGAGTATCAAAGAAGTTTAAAACCATCCAACAAGCAACATGATCAATAATTCATCCAACAAGAAGGACAAATATTGTGATTGTAGTTCTTGAGATAAAGATATAGATAAACCATTATGCATTGTTGAATTGGCATATTTGTTGAATTGGGGTATGTTGAATCTGCATATGCTGAACCTAACAATTTAATACAATAAGGGAAACATGAATAACATTAACACTGATTGTTGCAAAGTACAACAAAAAATAAAGGAACAGCCAAAATATTGATGCAGTGGTTTTTGACATAACATTCTTTTAATTCTTATTTCAATTGATTGTTTAATAGAGGAAATAAATACCTTGATATCAACGGAACCTATTGTTTGTACACCAATTAAATCTATTGAGCATTCACTTTCCCATGGTTCAACTCAGCAATGCCTATTCTAGAGCTTGACCCTATAAAGAGGAAAGAGCATGGGAAAATTATAAGGTTCCATTCTTGATAAATCATCATTTAACAATTACATGAAAATTAAATGAAACAATATTTAATTATAACAAGTACCTCAATCACAACTACATGGAAATTTAATGTTGCTTGGAACCGTTACTTACTGTTATAGAGTTTTGTGGCTTTCAATTCACAACTACATGGAAATTAAATGAAACAATATTTTAAAACTACAGGAAAATGTATTAAATGAATTAAGTCAGTTTTGATAAATCATCTATTCACAACCACATGGACAAATCAGTTTTGTTATAAAATAAAGTACCTCTTTGACAAATGAGCAGTCTCATAGTAAGCAAGCCAAACATTTGAAAACAAAATGCCAAATTCCAACAAGCAAAACATCTTAATCTGAAATGAATTTGAATAGATTATAAGTATAATGAATGTTAAATTAAAACTGATATATAGTAATTAAACATTACCTAATTTCATTGAAGCTTGAGTGAGTGCCAAGATTCATCACAGAAAATTTGACCTCCCAAAAAAGGCTTACAAAATATAATTATGTGTTGTGCCAAGATGTACAAGTCATATATGACTCCAAAATATCAAAATGATTTCAAACTGTGGAAAAATAAATAAAAGCAGAATTAGTATAATATAAATTAAGTATAAAAAAGTAGAAATAATTATGCAAAATAGTCATTATCTTACAAAATTAGAAGCATCATATTTCTCAATCACAACCTATTGGTTGTGTTTGAGTAGAACCTACAGCAGCACCAGTAGCACCTCCAACTGCTGCTCCAGCTCCAGCAGCCCCAATATTTGCGGTTATGAAGCATTGTTGAAATTCTGAAACAATAAAAATGAAAATGTTATAGTTAATGGAAACCAACAAAAATATATAAATAAATAAATATTGAGCAAGAATTTTGGTACCTGATATGATTTCCTCAGTTATCCCAAACTCTTCTATGTAATTGATGTCTTTGAAATATGTACGAGCTGGCTTCAACCAGTTCTGAGTACATATCAGCCCTTCAGCCACTGCTGGACTCAAAGAGCTCCTATAACATTCTAAAACTCTCCCCCCGGTGCTAAATGCACTCTCCGAAGCTACGGTTGATACAGGGGTGGCCAAAATTTCTTTCACCATTGCTGCTAGGATTGGGTAACGAGGTTTATTTTGTTTCCACCAAGTTAGAAGGGATGATTTGTCATTATCATTTGTACAAGGATCATTCAAGTACCTCTCAAGTTCATTTTTTTTATCAATGGTATCTTTATCCTTCAAATGTTGCTTAAATGCATCAGCCCTTAGAAAATGTGAAGAATATAAGAATATAAAACCCTCACCATCAATGATAGTCAAAAGTGGTTCTAATTGATTACATAAGAATATAAAACCCTCACCATCAACTACTCTAAATGGGTGTTCATCAAGGATAACAAACAGAGTTATTGCCTTTCTACAAGCTTCTTTATCAAACTTTGGGCTAACAGAAATCAAGCCACCACTACCAAAAGCAAGGTTGGTTTGTTTCAGGTCATTTTCTAGGTAAGGATTTTTGTAACAAATTTTGGAGTGGGCGAGCATGTTAGACGTTCCGTGTGATTTAGGATCACATCTATATCGTTTATGGCAATGCTTACAGGCAGCAGTTTGTTCCACAACATCAGTTAATTCGATAAAATGGTCCCAACATGAAGATTTTTTCTTGGGACCATCCGCATTAGGCCTCCTTCTCTTTCTACTATGGTCAATAGGAGGGATAAGAGCCTCAGTTGCAGCTGCAAACGATTAATAAAGCATACAAAAATACACTTAGTAAAACAAAAACATTTACATAAAAAAGAACACTAGTTAATAAATTATTTATTTTTCACATACTGTATCTACTAATGAGCATGAAAGAAACACTAGTAATAAGTAGTATTAGATTATTAAAAGGAATACTAGTTATATATTTGTTTGTTCACATACTGTACAAACACAAAATCAGGTTAAAAGGAATACTAGTAGTTTTAAAATATTGTATTAGATTATTAAAAGGAATACTGTATTATATATTTGTTAATTCATATCAGGTTTTTCAAAACACAAAATAAAATTAACATTTGAAAACTTCTAATAGCCTAACCAATATTTCACATTCAAACAACATAGGCAAAAAATAGAGTTAATTAACACTTACTGTCTTGTTGTTCTTGCTCCATAATTTCCAACCCAACTGGTGGTACTTCTCTACTACTATCTCCTTGCTCCATCTTTCCAATTTCCAGTCCATATAATAAAACATGTCAAAACAAAATCCAACAAAATAATTAATACAAATAAATCAAGAATCAGAGAGATAACATTAGCTATTAAATCAAGAATCAAACAGAAAAGTAACATTACCTGATTAGAGTTTTTTAGAAGAATCAGAGATCTAACATGTCAAAACAAATAAATAATGTTAGTTTATAACTTTGAAACATTAAAACTCAAATATTCATATGAAAACTCATGAACAAAGTAAAACCCTAAATATATAGAAGAAACAAAAGACTGAAAAAATAGAAGAAGAAAACGAAAATACCTTAAAGAAGATGATGAAGAAGAGTTCAGTGAACAATATACACGGTTTAGAAGAAGGATCTATGCCATATTAAGGTTTTTGCAGCGGCGACGGTGGATTAGGGTTTGAGAAGATGAACAGTTCTTGAAGAGAAAGTGAGAGAGCGTGAGATGAGAAAAGTGAGGAAATGTGTGTTTTGCTGAGTCTGAATGGAAAAAGGCTAGGGCCTTTGTGAAATTGCCAGCATGTAAAATTGTGAATTAAACCGGTTCGGTTCGGTTTTAAATGGTTCATATATATAGGTCCGAACCGGTCCAATGCTACCCATATTAAACTGTTTGGACCAACCGATTAAACCGTTTAACCGACCCAGCCCAATCCCTTTTCATTTTTTTTCCGATTATGCCGGTTCCGGATCGGGCTTGGACCGTTTGTCCAGCCCTAACGTACACAGCCTCCAAAAATATTAAGTTCAATACTATCTCTTTAGTTTTTTAATGAAATCTTTTTTATTTTATACCAAAAAATATATATTAAAGACTACAAATAAAAGATAAAGATTTTACTAAACAATTACAACAATCTGAATAAGAAACACCATGCTTATATTTAGGGTGAAAAGGACTATTTTGAATGATATCCATGAATACAATGTTTTGGGCCTCACGTGAAGTTTCTTGGACATAACTAACTTAATAAAGTTTAGAATACTCTGCAAATCCATTATCATTTATAGGTTTGTGTACTTTCAAGCTGGAATTTCACCCTCTCCTTCCTCTCCCAAACAAACTCAAACTACCAACTCTAAATTTATGAAAATGTATCAGGGTGGTCAAATACTCTTATATAGTACTATAGTATAGTAATGGTGACTAAGTCATACACTCCAACGAACAAGACATTTTTGTCTGAAATGAACACCTTGTTTGGAAAATTAAATAAATAAGTCATGAGCTGGGATTAGATTCAATTCAAGTGCTTCTCTGTATTGGAGACAATTGGTCACCATGCACTGCAACATTTAATTAATTTTTCCCAAGGTAATAGGGACCTCTTTTATTATTTTCCAACTACTATAATTGCTGGAGTTCAGATCTGTCTTGGTCCTTGATTAAATTAATTATTGTCTGTATCATTAATTAATTAATTAATGTTGTTGTTGTTGTTTATATTAAAGTGCTGGTACTAGTTGTTGATTTATTACCGTTATAGCTGGTGAAGTGTTTATGGATGATTTGGGAAACATTTGCTTGCAGATAAAGGAATATATAATCTGACAACAAAGGTATGGACATTGTACTGATTACTTATAAGTATAGCACTGTCTATTGTCTCTTTTACTTATCCAAAGTATGTGCAATGTAGTGTAAATATGGGGTATTAATTTATTATAAGCCCAATATTATTAATATTCAGTACTAAAAATGAAGTAAAATTATAAGTGTATTTGCAAAAAGTACAATTAAGATGAGCTTGCCCACAAGCGATTGTAAGAAGGTTTGGATAAATTGATTTTATAAAATAATGAATGAGTCCTCTCAATTTTAGGAATTCGAACATTTGTAGTCACGATGCATGAGTCAAATTGGTGTGAAAAATCAGTTCAAATCCAACACCTTGGATGTAGCATGGGAATAATAGGAATATTCAATTTTCTCTAAAAATAAGAAGAACGGTCTCTTCTTTGGAAAAGTGGAAAATATTGACCTTTTCATGGGCACATGACCTCATAAAGATTAGTCATATGGCTTAGACGGGTGACCAATACCTTAGGCGAGGTGTATTGGGTTGGGCGACCCATGACCCATCATATAGTGTCCATTTGATTCGTTCTATGGTATTTTAAAGACGTTTTTGGGCTGATTGAGTTATTGATGGTTCTTTTTCATAGTCCAATTAGAATAATCTAGTTAACAATTTCTCAAGCACAAGGTATGAGAATGAGCGAAGTGATTTAAAATAGACATGAAGTAGTTTTTTTTTTGTGAGACTTTAAAAGGCGGGCCCCACATGCGATACTTTAAAAGGCGAGTCCCTTAAACGAGACTTTAAAAGGAGAATCTCTCAGGCGAGATTTTAAAAGGTGAGTCCTTTAGGCGAAACGTTAAAAGATGAGTCCTTTAGGAGAGACTTTAAAAGACAAGTCTCTTAGGCGGGAATTTAAAAGACAAGTCCCTCAGAAAGGACAAGTCCCTTAAGTGAGACTTGAAAATGTGAGTCCTTCAGGTGAGCCCTAAAGGGGTTGGGTGACTTTTATGAATGCTCAAGTTAACAAGGAAAAAAAGAGATCCGCTTATGAAGAAGGTGAGTTACCCAACCAATACTTATAATTTGTTATAATGCTACCCTTTGTATTAATTTTAAGTTGCTTGCATTGCTTCCCTTTGATGGCGTTTGTAATATTCCTTTTGGAGTCTTTTAACAATAAAATGCATGCCTTCTGACAACATGTTTAATGATTATGTATTATCACCCTTTTATTGTTTGCCATTCTTAAGTTTGCGTTGTCCAAATCTGCGAAGATTTCTGTGAGGTGCACTCCATTTGTTTGATTAGAGTAAGATGTCTTACTGAGGCAACAATGATTCCTTATCAAGTTCCATCAAAATTTCCTAATAAGGCAACAAGGTTTCCTGATAAGGGTCTAGCAGTATTTTCTAATAAGGTAGCAAGGATCCCTAATAAGGGTCTAACATTATTGCCTAATAAGACGACAAAGATTCCTGATAATGATCCAAGAATATTTCCTAATTAGGAAGTAAAGATCCATGATAAGGGTCCAATAATATTTCCTAATAAGGAGGCAATGATCTTGATAAGGGTCCACTAGTATTGCTTGATAAGGCGACAAAGATCCATGATATGAGTCTAGTAGTATTACCTAATATGCCGACAGGGATACATGATAATGATCTAGAAGTATTTCATAATAAGGTGACAATAATCTCTGATAAGGGCCCATCAATATTGTCTAATAAGACGGAAAGGAACCCTAATAAGGGTCCAATAACATATTTGAATAAGATGACAAAAATTCTTGATAAGGGTCCAACATAATTGCCTAGGGCGACAAGTATCCTCGATAAGGGTCCCACAACATATCCTAATGAGATGACTATGATTCTTTATTAGGACCTAGTATAATACTCCATAGGACGTAATATCGTGGAGTTCTATGCGTGACTCAAAATATTTTTTAGGTGAATTTATTTGACATTTATCCTTTTTTATTGGTGACTCATAAGCTTTGGTTTTGCGTGTAATAACTGGAATATTTTTTATTGCTTATGCTTTCGTCAATTTTTTTTATAAGCTTGACAAACTTATCATTCTAAGATAACCATAAGTATAACAATGAATAAAATAAAAAATCAGGCTCTACTTCACATTATGTAAACCCTAATCATCAAAAAAAATATTTTTGCAACATTGTGCATAAGAAAAATATGTTTTATATAATTAATCATTTAATTAATTTTCAAATTTAATTGTTGGATAATGTATGACTCATACTTGATACCATTTTTGAAAGACACTAAACACGCCTACAATATAACAAACATTTTATGTATATTATATAACACATTTTAGACACACATTTATGTTCTCTTTTATGTAGGTTTATATCAAAGACTATATGTAACAAGGGCATTTTAAAACTATCTATTATAATATATTAAAACTGAGTCTAACACTATTTTATTGACAATTCATTTACTTACTAGCCACATCACTAAAAATTTGATGTGATATTCTTCCAAGCATAACATTTTAAGACTTCTTTTATTTATTTATGAAAAATGTGTAACGTTTCATTTATAAATTCTTTTAATTGAAACACTTCTATTTTCATAATCCATGATTTATCCTATTATATTTCTCTAACTAAAAATCATGTATACTCATTGATTTATTTCTTTTGCTTCTCCATTGCATATATAATATTATATATTTATACAAATTGTACATTCACATCATATATCACAACTCAAATTAATAAATTTTCATTATACTTTATATTAGGCACTCTAATTTCCTTTTAAAAAATTTAATTAATTAATTTTCAAATAATTTGATAAACACTAAGAGAGCTGAGTCAATTCTTACAAAAATCAAATTAATCAATATTCAAATAATTCGATAAAAAAATATGAGAAATAATTTAATTCTTATAAAAATTAAAATAATTTGTTGTCTCTTAATAAAAATAATAATATTGTTACTATTCAAATCACTCACAAAAAAGAGATAATGAATTTTGTAACAACAATTATAAAGATACAATTTATTTTTCATATACTAATCAGAATTTTTATTTTTTTCGTATCTATCTTTTTTTTTATCTATCAACATTTCTATAAAAAAACACATTATATAATACTTTACTCCGTAAAAAATTATCTATATAATAGATTTAAAAAAAAAATCATTGACATGTATGAGTTTTAAAACCATAATAACAAAAAAAAAACTACATTACAATATTTAAAATGAAATAGTTAAACAATAATTCTAAATAGACAAACAAATACTTTAATATTCTTTTTAAAATATAATTCTTATTTATAAACGAGGTTATATGTTATAAAATTTAACTTCAAATATTAAATCTCATTACAATGCTAAAAAAAAACTATCAATCGTATCTTTCAAATTTACCTATCTATTATAATATATTAAAACTGAGTCTCACACTATTTTATTGACAATTCATTTCCTTACTTATCACATCACTAAAAATCTGATGTGACATTCTTCCAGGCACAATATTTCAAAACTTTTTTTATTTATTTATGAAAAATGTGTAGTTCATTTATGAATTCTTTTAATTAAAACACATCTATTTTCATATTCCATAACTTATCTAATTATATTCCTCTAACTAAAAATCACGTATACTCATTTATTTATTATTTTTGTTTCTTCATTCCACATATAATATTATATACTTATACAAAATTGTACATTCACATCATACGTCACAACTCAAACTATTAAATTTTCATTATATTTTCTATTGCGCACTCTAATTTATTTTTAAAAAATTAAATTAATTAATTTTTAAATAATTTGATAAACATTAACAGGGTTCAATCAATTTTTACAAAAATTAAATTAATTAATTTTTAAATAATTCGATCAAAAACCATGGAAACTAATTTAATTCTTATAAAAATAAAAATAATTTTTTGTCTCTTACAAAAAAAATGATAACATTGTTACTATTCAAATCACTCACAAAAAAGAGATCATTGATACAAATGATACGTTTGTAAGTACAACAAAGTACAAGCAAATAATTGGATCCTTAAGGTATCCATGCAACATCAAGTCAGCTATTTTGCAAAGTGTCGGGTTGTTAAGCAGGTTCATGGAGAAGTCATAAGAATGTCATCCCACTACAGTCAAGAGAGTGTTGAGATACATAAAAAGTATAATTGTTCATGGTGTGCTGATGCCAAGGCAAAAGAGTATCAACACATATGCAGAAATACATGGTTACACCGGCTCAGACTTTAGTGGTGATAAAGATGAGAAGAAGAATAATGCAGGCTACATATTCATGATTGAAGGTGCCCAAATCTTTTAGAGCTCAAGAAAGCAAAGCATTATGAATTTGTCATCTTGTAAAGCTAAGTACGTGGCTGCATCGTATGCAACATGTCAAGTAGTACGGATATAGATGTTGCTCGAAGAGCTTGAGATCGTGGAATCTAAGAAAATGGAGTTATTTGTCGATAACAAGTCAACTATCGATCTGAAAAATCATCCTGTGTATCATGGTTGAAGTAAGCACATAGAAAGAATGTATCATTTTCTTAGGGATCAAGTAAACAAAGGAAAATTTGAACTTAAGCATCGCAAGTCAGAATGACAACTAGCTGATATACTTACCAAGTCCATGAAGAAAATCAAGTCTGATGAGTTAACGAGAAGCATTGGGATGAAAAATCTCGAAAATATGAATTAAAAGATGTGTTAGAAGATATAATTCAGTATTTTAGAAAAGTTGTATTCGACATAGTTGTATTAGTCAAATACAACACATGTATCGAAGTATAAACATGTATTCAAAAGAATCAAATACTAAGATAAAATTATATATATATATATATATATATATATATATATATATATATATATATATATATATATATATATATATATATATATATATATATATATATATATATATATATATATATATATATATATATATATATATATATATATATATATATATATATATATATATATATATATATATATATATATACACGTTGTAAATCAATAAGCAACAATTTCATAAATTCCTTTTCATATAATATTAGTTTATCTCTCTTACTCTCTATTCTTTTTATTTATTTTTTAAAAACTCTAATTTTTCCAACACCAAATATAGATACGAAAGGAGCATATATTGATATCCTATGATTGTATATAATATAATATGTGAAATGAAATTTTCACAAAATGGAAACATGTCTATAGTGAGTGATCTAAGTGACATGTAAATTGTCATGGCCGAATATTCAGATCTAGTGTCGGTAATGTAGGTTGACCATTCATGAGCATACATGGTGCATGTGGGGCACATTAGGTCATGATGAAAATGTATCACTACATAGGATATCCCTTTGTGTCACGTGGAATTCAAACGGGTGACAAATTGTAAGTTTTGATATTAATTATTGAATTTGAATCCCAAACTCTTAAATAATTTAGAAAAAAGCAAACGCTAAGAACATTTATTTAATATATTATGAGTATTTTAAGTAGCTCTATTATATCTAATCACTTTTGAGAAATAGAGGATAGTATATGCATCATTTCTATTTTAGAAGAGATATGGCGATTCTAAAATCTAGAATTGATTTTGACGTATTTCTTTCATCAAAAATAAAATTGATTATAATCTTTAAAATTTATTTTATTTAAAAATAGTAATTTTCTGAGTTTCAATATGATTTTTAAATTACTTTTTTTATTTAATTCACTTTTATATAAATATATCTAAGCATAGAATTGATATTGGTATTGAATATGTGCAAGATAGTCCGTTGCCGACGGACCTAAAAAAATCTCAAATTTAAAAGCACGTACTTTTATAAATTATAATAGTGAAATTTATATTGATAATATATTTTATTAAAAATTTATCTTTTTATTTTAGAATTACTATAATTTAGGTCAATATGTTTTCGAACATTTTAGATATGAGGGTGACGAAATTTAAATTTGATTAATTATATTAACTTTTATCATTTGCAATTATATATGTCATATGTTTAAAATTAATTTTAGTTATTGTTATAAAAAATTAAGTTTAATTTTATTTATATTAAAATTACTTAAACTAAATAAAATATTAACACGTAAGATAAAATTATGGAACAAAACATATTATTTAAAGTTATTGCTCTGTTCGGGAAACAAAACTGAAGGTTCTAGCTGTCGAACTAATCAAAAATGATGAGAGATGAATGTTTATTAATTTTAGACGGTGACCCCGATCTCCTTTAAGAAAGCACGGGGTGAACTTACATGGTTTGCAATCTAACGTCCAAGTCAATTCAAGATTTAAGATGAGTAAAGTGAAAATGGAGATCATAGATTTTGTACTTTCTTATGGCATATGAACTGTTTTATATGTTAGATCAAGTATAGTGGATTTGAGACAAATTAGCCTTTGATCCATTGGGCCTTTGACCGGTCCAGAATAATTTTTCCCCAAGGCTTTGTCGGGAACTGAAGGAGTCAGGGTAAGCCTTAAGTGTCGCTGACCAACCTTCACGGCGTAGTACGACATGGAGTAGAATTTTTTCACTTGAGATCATTTTTGGAAAGTGATGGGGAATAGGCACATTCAGTGCGGTTCCATCTTTGAGAAGATTCGTCACCCATTCCTGACATGTGTGATGACGTGACAAGCTAGAGTATGTTGTAGTTCATAAAGTGCTTAAGTGAACTTGAGTTTGGTGTGTTTCCGTGAGTGGAATTCTAATCGTTGATCTTGTGATGTTTGTTCATGGTTGGTCTTGATCTTTAATTTGCCACTACTTATAAATAGGGTGCGTTAAGTATTTAGAAGTTTTTGTAACCCTTTAGCTTTTAAGCTTTCAGTCATTTTTCCATAGAAATGCTTATGTTCCCTTTTACTAAGAACATCACTAGAAGTGATTCAAATTTTCGCTTAAAGCTTACGCCTTTTACCTTCCTCATGTTTCATCGATCTCTTTAAACCAGACACTTTCCTACTTCAAGCTTTATTTTTAGCATTTCCTGCTTTTAGTTTGGATGCATGATAACATCGTGGACTTAATGAGTGACTCTGAAGTGGAATCTTCATCTGGGTTATCTCCTGATTCTCCCTAACCTCTATGAGTAATGATTACTTATGACCGGAAATCAAATCCACACATGGCAACTATGGCTCAGAAAAGGTATTTGGGAACTCCTTGGAGGGAGACAATTCTTCTTCTTGGTCGTTATACACCCTTATATCAATGGTCGGGAAAATAATAGATCATGCTGAGGTCCTTATACACCATCTTATCTTGTCAGAAGAGGAGGTACAAGCCAATTCACAAAGGAGATACTTTGTTATAGATTTTATTCGGGTTCACCTATTGATGTTGAGGTGTTGGAATATTTGAACCTTCGAATCTGATCGGTAGTATCGGAGTACAACTGGGTAGATGCAAAGATAATGTGTACCTCTTTGCCTTTGGGCATTGAGGACACCCTTAGTAATGCTGACATAGTGGCTGACGATCCTTCGAAATGGTTAGTATTTTCGATGCCAGAGGAAAAAAGGATATCTAGTTCTTCTGATGACTGTATGGTCCCGTTCTATGAGCATTTGTTTACAAGAATTGAGCTTCAGCTTCCCTTTTATGAGTTAGAGGTATCTTTCTTGAAATGTTTGAAGATTGCCCCTTCCTAGCTTCATTCGGGTTCATGGACATATGTGTGGGTCTTCCAATTATATGCCGAGTATAAATCTCAGAAGCCCTCTCTTATATTTTTTTAATCTTTTATTTCAGAGGCGTACTTCGCCGAATAATTTTTGCAATTAGGGAATCCTTCACCATCAATCAGTCGTCTCTTGTTCGACCCTTTCGCTCTAGATTTGGGCGATTTCTCGAGACGTTTTGTATAGGTGAAGCCTCTCACTCCTAAGACTCACTTTGTTTCTTCTATGTCCCTATTGATTCTCCTTGCTATTTTTATTCTTTGTACCCAAAATATTGGTCTAAGATCCACTTTAGCCAAGATGTTGGTTCCTATTTAGCCAGTTTGGTTCCCTTTCTTCGAACGAGGTAACGATGAAGGATGAAATGCAATCTTGGTTTTAGGGACTTGGTTATGAGGAAAGGCTCGTCCCTGGTGAGGTTCCACCTACCAACGTGGAGGAAAAATCGAATTGATACTTATGCCATCTTGAGTGTAGTTAGTCTTGAGGATATGAGGAAGCTTTTTGTAAGGGCGAAGTCTTTGCCTTTTTTTACACGTGTGTTTGTATTATGCAGATATCATAGATAAAATAAGAAAGTTTAAGACGTTTCACAACATTGCTGGAGCTCAAGGTATTCGGTCTAGGGTAACTACTGGGACTTCTTCTTCTTTTTCTTCATCCCATACTCCCATTATGGCCCCTTCTCCTACCCCAACTATGGTAGTTTCAACTTCTATACTCGAGTTGGATCTTGTGGACACTGGACACTTCGATGGTGGATGAACCAACTTCGCCTCCAATTTTAACTAAGAGTGCTTGAGACCTGGGACAAAGATCTCCTTGGCATGAGGCTTCCCCAAAATGGACTCGTGTTATTGAGGAAGATGCTTTTGGGGAGGTGACCCCTTTTATGAAGATACCAAATATTTTTTCTTCTCAACTTCCACACACTCTTGAGGAGGATACTATTATTTTCTCTGTGTTGGATTTATCCTTCGTCCAGAATCTCCCTAGGTGATAATATGGAAATGCTTCGGAGCTCGCCCATAGTATGTTTAAAGCTGCTTTTATCTTCTCTTTTTTTCCTGCTAGACGGGGTGATATCTTGGCCCCATGTAGTCCTTTCAAGGAGAGGGACGCTTGGAAAGAGAAGGTTGAAGATCTAGAACTGAAATGTACTAACCTTCAAGAAGAGCTATCTGTGTTGCAAGAAGAAGCTACCACTCCTAACTCTATACGATAAGTAATGAGAGTACATGGTTTTCCTTCTACTTTAACTGTTCATGTGGCTGAATTGCAGGGATCTCTCACAGATGCAGAGAAGCGATACATGATTGCTTATATTTCTCTTGAGGATAAGGTTTATCAGGTGGAAAAGCATTGGAAAGGTGCATAGGCCTTGAAAGCTCTTCAGGACGAGGTGGCCAATCTGAAGCAGTAACTTCATGATGCTCTTCAGCATACTATGTGAGATGTGTTTAAAATCCAAGAATGAGTGATGAATCAGGCAAGGAAGTTTTTCCCTGACGCCATGGCTTCTTTTGAAGCATTGAATCCTTTCAGATCTACTCCCAGATTGACTTAAGGAGATGTTCTTTGTGCTTCAACTTTAAATGCATTGTCTTGTTTTTTCTTTTGTTTGCATATTTATTTCATGCAAAGATTCCCATGATTTCGTCCATTGGGTGTAATAATCTTTGATATTTAATGAAATGTTTTTACTTGGATGTTTCGAGTATTGTTAGCTTTAGAGCGCTGTGTCGTTATTTTCTTTATCATTATCGTTGTTTAATACTAGTTGTAACTCTGAGGCTCATTTTTATCCTATGAAGTCTTTATTTTCTCTTAGAACTTAGGTCGAACCATCAGTGTTCATCGGTGATGATGGAGTACCTGTTGTGGGTGTGAGAGCTTTAACTTACAATCTTATGAAACAAATAATGCATTTAATAGTAATGCAATGGCAAATATGACCCATGGAATTTCCTATTTCTTGTAACTCAATGCATTGATTGACGTCGACTATCATTTTTGTTTACTATATTCGATCACCATCTTTTAGCGTTTGTCGTAGTAACGTATTGCTTTGAATATACATACGTCGCATTTGGTTATTCATTTGCACTTCTCGGGCGATGTTCGGGCTTGGTGGAGTCGAGGTTATGTAATTGTGTTCTGAACTGCACTCCGTGTCACAGAGGACCGTTTTCCAACCAATGGCATGATCCCAGTCTCTACCCTTGAGGCTTGGCTTGGATCGAGGTGGATGTCTCAAGGCTCCACCACCTACGTGTTTTGGGATTGGCTAGATCCAGGGGGTGCGCCAGCTACGCAAAAGTGTGTTTAATAGGCCTCATATGCGAGGTGTTTGTTTAAGTCGTATTAGAATCACATAATTACGTTAAGCCTGTATCAGGCACATAGTTGGAGATGGAATGTGCTTAAGCCATATCAAAATTGCTTAGATGTGTTAAGTCTGTATCAGATACACATTCATACAGGCGATATGGTTTAAGTCGTATCAGAATCGCAAAAATATGTTAAGTCTGTATCAGATATTCAATAGGACACAAGATGTGCTTAATCCGTATCAAAATCACATAAATGGTTTATGTGTGTATCAGATACACAATAAGCTCAAAATACACTTAATTTGCATCAAAACCGCATAAATACGTCAAGTCAGTATCATAAACGTATTCATAACTTTATCTTTGTTCTTCTGTTCCGAATATTATGGCAGAAAGAAACAAAGAAGTACACAACATAACAGACACACACACACACGCACGCGCCCACACACGCACACACACACACGCACACCACACACACATACGCACATGCACACACACACACACACGCACATGCACACGCGCGCGCACACACATACGCACATGCACACACACACGCACACACGCACACATGCACACACGCACACACACACACACGCACGCACACGCACACGCGCGCGCACGCGCACACACACACACACACACACATGTCCCACTTCTTGATTTTGTGACCTTGTAAGATTGCGAACTGGTTAATTGGAGAGCATATCTGAAATCGTGCAAATCGTAGAATCAAAAGTCATTTTTCACATACGGCGCCTGTTCCGTTCGGGAACCAAAAATGGAGGTTCTAGCTCTCGAAGGAACCATAATTGATGAGAGATGAATAATTATTAATTTTAGACGGTGACTTTGATCTCCTTTATGGCGCATAAAGTGAATTTGTTTGGTTAACACTCAAATGTCTAAATCGGTTCAAAATTCAAGATAAATAAAATGAAAATAAAAATTAGACATTATATATTTTCTTATAGAATTTGAACTATTTTATTTTATGTTAGATCGAATAGAATAAATTTAAGATATATTATACATTGTTTTATTGGATCTTTGACCGATCCAGAACAATTATATCATTAAAATTAAAATTAATTTAAGATTGTCACTTGATGAGAGCCGCCAAATAATTCAAAATATTGATTGAATTATTGGAGGCACTTTTAGAGGAGTGCCTTAATATAAAAGGGTATACAGATAGGGTATTAAAATAAAAAATAAATTGACCTGTATCTGAACAAATAATTCCTTGACCTAAATTGGAATCTCTTCCATGTGACTTCAGGTTTATTAAACTCTAAATCTCGTTTGACTCAACATTTCATTTTATACTTATTCCTATATACACAATTATTGGGATTCCTAAAACCAAATAGATTCCCCATTCCCTTATTTAGCCAACTAACATGTACTACCAACTATCTTTTTGAAGGGTTGTCAGCATAATATACTATTCCTATGTCCTATAAACTCTTAAACTAATCAATAAAATACTGTTTTAAAAATATTTACTTAGCTATCATTTTAGTTCTGAGTACAACAAAAATTCTACTTCCCTACCAAGCTGACATGAGAAAACACTTTTTAAATAAAATAATTAATACAGATCACTTTCAATCAAGTATGATTGTGATTGGGAAAGTTTTTCATTTCTTTAAGATGAAGCACGTGTATTCTCTTGTTTGAGGTCAACATATTAAGAATAGAACTTCTTCTAATGAGTTTCATTTTCACAAGAAATGGATTAAGGAGAGACTTTCTATACAAAAAAAAGAGTATTCATAAAACACATCTATCTTGTCATCTTATTTAATGCTTCTATTAGAAAACCAGGAAAAAATTTAAGTTCCATTAATTATATATAAAAAAATTATATAAATGACATTTTTCATTTAAATTTAAATCAATTTTATAATAATAAATTATATCTAAACTCTAATCTTAATATTGTATTAGAGTTTATTAATTAAATCATAAGTTGTTTATAGATTATATTCACACACTTTCAAATTCTGCAACAATATAGCATTTTTTAAATAAAGTGACATCTTATTTTACAAACTAATTTTATAGAATAATTTTAAAAAAATAAAATCAAATGGAATGTATATAACAAAAAATCTTATAATATACTAATAAAAAATTATTGAATTTTATTATAAAAAAAATTCTAACTTCATCTTTGCCATTAGGAATGTCAATAAAATATGCCCCGTTTGAATCTGACTATTCCAAATTTAATAGAAAAAAATTGATTTAACTGCGGACGGGTGCAGAGAAAACTCAATTTTTTAATTACAAGAGCGGGACGGAGATGCTAATACCTCTCCCACATACATTCTCGTCCCCGCCTCGGCCTATTAAATTTATTTTATTATATTTATTATTAATAATTTTACAAAAATATTTACTTCTCTTAATCTTAATATAGAAAATTTATTAAAATTATTACTCATTTTTTTTAAAATATAGATTAAATAAAAATATTTATTTGTTATTATTATTATTAAAATGATCAATATAAAGGAAATAACTTTTAAATATAGTTAGTAACACTGTTGATTTTATTCTAATTAATAAATTAAAACCTAAATAAAAACAACTTTAACATCCTCTCTTAAACAAAATGCTATTATTAGCCATCAGTTTAACTTGGCGGCGAACACACTCCTAATAGGTTGCACAATTTCACAAAAGCCTCAAGTCATAAAGTCATAAAGGCTTTCTCATCACATTAACTACTTGTTCATGAGTATTGCAGTAAACTAGTTCTACAATCTCATCTTTTGTAAGTTCGTGAAGGAAATAAAATCGAACATCCAAGTATCCAAGTATCAGGGGAAAAGAGTGATAGAGACCAAACCGTTCCTTTTTCGACCAATTTATTATGAAAATGAGATCCCTTATTATTTAAATATGAAAGAGGTTCAAGATGAATCAGATAAGAAATGTTTAGACAGATGACGAATGCTCGGATGTTGAGTTATACGACTCGTATCCAAATAATCGGGGAAAAGAGTGGTAGACACCAAACCATTCCTTTTTCATCTTATTTGTGAAAAGATATTCAAAGATGATTAGGTATTTATTTTGATTTAGAAAATAAACTCGACATGGATCAAGATTTAATTTTCATTGATTTGGAATCGATCAAAAGATGGAATATGGAATTAATGAAGTTTTGGAAAAGCAACTTGACTTTGAATCAAGAATTTTTTATTTTTAAATGTTAGATTTATTTTGAAGAATGGTTTTTATTAGTAACAATGTAATAAAAAAACAAAGAAATAAATAAATAAAACAATCAAAAGGTGAAGGGGTGCAAAATGATAAGGGGTTAAGCAGCAAAAAAACATCACATGGCCTGAGCCCAAAGGCCCAATATGAACATACAAAAAAAAAATAATAATAGAAAAAAGAAGAATGGGAGCTTAGCAAAGGCCCATGTTGAAGCCCAAAGGGTGTCCCAGTCAACGAGTGGACTAAAACCTTGTCCATCAGATCAAACCTTAGCAGATCCAAAAGAGGATGTTGCAGGTGTATGGTAGGATACATGGGGGTCCTCACATGGACCACTTAGTCAACGTGGCCAGTCACCAAATCAGATGGCACATAGATGGGCCATGTGTCAACCATTAGGGAAACAGAGGAGAGTGATTAAAAGTGAAGGGGAAGGAACATGTGAACTCATATTTCCATTTCCTCCCTCTCTCTCTCTCTCTCTCTCTCTCTCTCTCTCAGACACACACACACACACACAACATCTCTCTCTAGCAAACATGAAACAAAATGCGTTATCAAGCAACAAAGATCAAACGCTCAAAAAACTGAAGAACATGATGAACACCAAATGGTGTTCATTAAACCCAAAAACAATATTCGATCCCAACACTTTCAGATCACAAAACAAACAACATCAAAATTACTCTAAGCCTCACCCTAAACTCAAATTCATGATCGAATTCAAACAAAAAAAACAAATCAGTAGATCAAACTAAAAACCCTAACCCCTCAAATCCCAACCCAAGTCCATTATTTCATCAAGGTTACAATAGATTATAGTGATTTAGCGTATTAAAAATGATAAAACCACAACAATAAATAAAGAAAACAAAGCCTCGCCTCAGGTATCTTTCTCCTATCTCCTCTTTAAGCTTCTGTGTGTGATTGATTCCCTTATACTCTTCTTTTTCTAGTAGAATCATGTTAGGGCTTTGATGTAGGTACTTGTAGAGACTATGAATGGGGTTTTGCAGAGGTTGAGGGAGTATTTGTAAGTGTGCAAGTACACTTAAGAGGGGAAGGTGAATTAGGTATTTAAAAGTTTTATCTGGTTTTTATACGATGGTCTTTCTTTTCTTGCTTGATGTGATAAGCGATGAAAGCAGTAACTGCGGAAAATAAAGAATACTGAGAGTTATCTTGGTTCCCCTCACAATACGAGAGTACTCCAGACCCCTTACACAGTAAGAGATTTCAATAATGTCAGGACTTTTATACAAGCCTAAGCTAGACTTATATACACTGGGTTCTAACCTAATCACCAAGAACAACCCTCTTAAGATTTACAACTTAAGAAAAGAAAACAATCCTTCCTTTTCTTACACCTTTTTTTCTTCCAACAATCATGGATAACAAGTATGACAATCACACAATCTTATATCCAACAATCCTGAAAAAAATAAAATCTTGATACATTAATGAATTTGAGTAGTAATAAGTTTGATAAACTAAATGTTGTAAGTAGGACTTCTTCTCTTTCAAATATGAAAGTTTAATATCATAAACTCTTTAAATGATAAATGATGCTTTTAGAATGATATGAAAGTTTTCAAAAAAACATCTAAGTCTGAAACACGTGAATTGAAAATTATGCAGAGAGTTTTTGTAAAATATGATTGAAAGAGGTAACAGTAAAAAATAAATTTAAATTATATTTATAGAGTAAAAGCAACTCTTGATAAAACATGGCAATGGTTGGAAAATATTTCTGAAATATATTGAGTTTATAGTTAGGAGATGCCATGAAAAGGAGTGACTGAAGTAGTGAACACGATTCAACATTTTTCAAAACTTGTTCATGTGCAATCGATTGCACAATCCTGTCAATCGATTGCAAGGCTTAAAAATTTGAAAAAATGCATTGCTGCAATCGATTGCAGGAACTTGTTAATCGATTGCAAGGGTTAATTTTTTTTCATAATTCCATTCAATGGATTGCACAAGGATTTCAATCAATTGCTTGCTTAATTATTTTGGAAATTTTTCTAAGTTCAAATACTTCATGCACGCATCAAAACTTATTTTCGACCAATGCTGTTAAATTTTTTTTTTTTTTTAATAAAGTATGGAATGAATATTTTCAAATGCATGATCAAATAAATTGAGAACTTTAAGATTGCCTATGATAATAATATCCATATACCTTGATGGATCATAAGCAATTTTTTCCTTCTTCTTTGATAATGAAACTTGAACTTCAAAACATTGTCTTCATCAAAACTTATTGGAAGCTTGTCTTCACATAATTAAGCAACGTTTTCGTAAGATATTTTGTGGTGTCCTATGGTGAGTGGAATGAGTTGCTTTCTATAAGGGATGAGGGGAAATGAGAGTGAGGTGAGAGTTTTGTGAGGTGAAATACGTGTGAGGATTTCAAATATGTTTTCAAAGTATGAGTAAAAATTGCAGAGTTTATGTGAGCTTCAGTGAGGTATGCGTGAGATGAGGATTTTATGATTTCATATGTGTGAATGAATGAGAGTGTGAGAGATGAGAGTTTTTCAGGGAGAAATCCGTGTTAGGGAAAATGGAAAAGTGTGATTGTGAGGTGAGTTGGAAAAATCTGTTAGATGGAAAACATGACTGATTATTCCTTTGCTCAAGTGTTGATTTGGTATGATTTTGTTGGTCCTTGTTGAATTTGTGAGTGATATTTTGAGTGATCACATGTGCACATCTTGCTTGATTCCAAATATACCCTTTAATTGAATCTTAATTCTTCTTCTGTTTGTGATTTTTGCAGAGTTTGATGATGTTTGGATGGACAACAATGTGGAATATGAGTGTAACTTTTTGGGCTTGAAGACATTGTGCAATTTTGGCTTGATGATGAGCCTTGAATAATTGGTTAAGTTGTGTCATTGATGTCAATGTTGTTGCAATTTTCTTTTTACAATGTACCTTAAATTTCTTTGTAATATTATACTGAACTTGGTACTTGGTATATCATTGTATTAGGAATTTCCATTGGTGTAATTTGTACCTTAGTACTTTGTAATGTAATGATTTTTTGTACTTTGAATAATAGGGCATAATTTGTAAAAGAAATTGTAGTGTACTTGTAAACCTTGGAACTTTTGTAATGAATTTGAAATTGTGGCATATTGTGATTTAATGAACATGATCATGTGCATTTTAAAAGCCTTTGTAGTTTGTAAATCAAGTTCTCTTTATTTAAGCAATGCTTTATGTGATAATTCAATGATAACATGATATGAATGAACTTATGAATGACAAGATGGTTAAAACAGATGTGACAGAAATTATGAAATAGAACTTAAACTTAGCAATTTCAAAGATTCCACATGCATGCCCCTAAATTGAAAGAACTCATGGTATTATAAAAATATTTTGATTCAAAACTACACCAAACTTCTTGTTCCATGAATATAATGAAATATGAAGTTTACTTGAGTTCAAGTAGAACGCAAAGTAGAGATGGTTCAAACATTCAATTGAGATCATGCCCTTTACTCAAATTAAAACTATAGATGGCACATAAACTTGAAAATAAATTGACCCTTTAGGATTTAAATTCCATAAAAGATCATCTTCAAACAAGACATGGCTCAATTTTTATATGGAAATAAGATGGAGAATGACAAATGAGGACCAAAATGCATAGTATTTCATTATCAGATGAAATGGTCATGATATGGTGATGCTAAATGACTTAGATGTCTTAGGGGGAAAATTTAAGATATGACAGTATCTGTGAGCAATTTATTCCTCTACCCACATTTAATATGAGGACATCTAACAAACCATGTGATGAAGTTTCTTCCTATAGGGAATTCATATACACCATTTCAGAATCAGAATCGTTAGATATGTGTATAATTTCTGGTTCTATTTAATCACTATTAAGAGAAGAAAGACGAGATTCAATGGAGGCCCCATTGCAAAGGCATGTGAAGTTTCAACTTCATAACCACTCACTAAGTCGATTGGATTATTACCCATCCTGAAAACAAGAAATATTGGAAGTTAAAGTTTGAGTTAAAATGGTAATTAGTTATGTGGGGATGATGAAGTAGAAGAAGACGAACAAAGGAGAGAGCTTTAAGCATAACACTGAAAATCGCTTCTACTAACACTCTCAGGGAAGAAGAAACAAAGACGTTTTTTGGAAAGTAAATGTAAATCAGAGTGCTAAAGGTTACGAAAAACTTCCAAATACTCAACTCACCTTATTTTTAAGCAACAACAGTTGAAAGAATCATACCAACTATGGAAATGAATCACAAGATCAACGACTAGATTTTCACTCATGGATACACACCAACTCGATTGCACTCAAGTACTCTACAAGTTGCGCCATAACCTAACTAGTCACACCATTGCACGTGCCAGAAAAATATGATGAAGCGCTTCAGTGAAGGAACCACATTAAATGCATATGTTCCTTATTACTTTTAAAAAAATGAATCACAAGCATTTTAGTTCCATTCCACATCGGATCACATCATGGAGGTCGGTCAATGATTCTTAAGGCTTTCCCTGACTCCTTCAGTGTCCAGCGAAGCCTTGAGTGTCCAACGAAGCCTTGAGTGTCCAACGAAGCCTTGGGGGCAACTATTCTGGATCGGCCAACAACCTAATTGACTAAGACCAAATCCATCTCAGATCCACTCCACTCGACCCAAAATATAAAATCAGTTCAAACACCAAAAACAAGGTATGGTCTCTTATTTCCTACTTTCACTATACTCATCTTAAATCTTAAATTAACTTGAATTTTGAAATGTTAATTATACAATTTCATCATGTATCGCCATAAAAGAGATCATAATCACCATTCAAAATCATTAATTATCCAACTACATCAATTTCTTGATTCCAAACGGAACATAAAAGATCATCCATCATTAAAACTAATACACATGTTTTTAAGTACAAAATTCAAACTGAAGTTTCTTTTTTAAAGTAAATTATAAAAAATCCACCATGAGAAGAATGTTTGGAAAGGAAAGCTAGTCGTTATAAAAAGTGATATATCAATATCATATACCCAAGCGAAGAAGCAAATCAAAGTGAAAATAATAATCATAAATGGAAAACTAGCAATTAACACTTACCAGACTATATGAAAAATTCAAGATTCTACAGTAAGTTTTTTATAAAGACTTTTCATACATAATAATTTTTCTATTAATTGCTAATAAAGTTTGGTACAATTAAATATATGGTCCCTTCTATGCTGTTACATTTACAATATACTATAAGCAGCAATAAAATATAGGTTCTATAAAAAGAAATTACCAAAATTAAGCTAAAAAAAATCCCCCCACAACACTTTTAAATTCTATTCTCATATGATTGTGATGAAGCATTGGGTCAGAAAACAAGTGAATGATCTCTATCAACACATGCTAGGCACTGCAATTGCAATAATTTACTTTTTGGCTAAAAGTTGAAACATCATGATACATAGAGTTGAAATTGACCCTTCACATTCAATAGATTTCTTGTTTAGTGACCTAGCTATAGTTTGCTTCATTAAAAATTTGAAACAAAAATAACACTAATTTATGGTTGCAGAAGTGCTTATTCTATCATCATTAATTTTGGTTGACACTCAAATATTTAATTTCATAGAATTTCTGTCTGCTCTCGCTTTTTCGGTTAGGATTTTGTTTTCTATGAAAAAAAATATAATTTATTGGGTTGCTTTTTATTTGATTTGTTTATTTACTTCTTCCATCTCAAAATAAATATTATATCGAATACTTTTACACAAATTAAAAAAAAAAATATACTGATTTTACAAAATTATTTTTGTTAATTATTGAAAAAACAATAAATTAAATATATTAATTAGAGGATGAAATTAAAAGTAAAGTGAGAAGTATTTTTGAGATAAATAATTTTTATGCAACAATTATTTTGAGATAGAGGAAGTATTTTTTTATTAATATTTGGTTTGATTTATCATGCATTACTTCTCTTCTTAAATATAAATTTTATTAATTTAAAAAATTGCATTAAAAAAGTGTATTTTCAAATTACTAAATTTTTTAAAGATTTTAAGCGATTTTCAATATGAGGTTTTTTTTAATTATAATAATATTTTAATAATATTATTAACTTTTTTATATTTTATTTTAATATGTTTTAGAATATAAAATTATTTTTAATAAATATAATATATTTTAACTTGATACTAAAGATAATTGATTTAATTATTATTAAAATAATATTTATTTTAGATAAAATTTTGTTAATTTCTATTTTTAAAACAATATAACATATAATTTTTACTAAATAAATTTTTGTATTTTTAGAAGCCTAAGGCAATTTTGTTTTTTTTAAAAGCTAAAGTGAAAAATAAGACACAACATGTATTGAAAATGATAAGAAAATATTCAAAATTATAATTCAAAATTTTGAAAAGATCAAGAAAAAGCGATTTATCTAAGAGTTGATAAGTAAGATAAAGGATGTAACACCCATAACTGATAGTTATAATCGAAAGTAACATATTTCGACTTTAACCACCAATACAACTGAAGTTTTATTATTTTAGATAATGCCCGCCATTGCTCCGTTTTATTCTAGAAAATACGTAGTATTTCGCTCTTTCCAAATAACTCAAACCACCTCGAACCAAATAGTGTTAAAATTCAACCGAACATTTTTCGAAAAAGCATCAAGCCCACCAAACAACAAGAAATGATATAAAACCGTTCCTTGTGATGCCGTAAAAATCTCTAACCAATTAAAAATAATAGACCATATTCTATCAAAAAAATCACATGTTACAAATAAATTATCTTTGTCTTCATGCATATGCATGCCATAATTCGCCACAAACTCTTATCTTTCGTGGCAAGAATCCATCTCTTAATCAGATTATCCTTAATTGGACTACGATTCAATAATAACCGTAAAAAAAAAGTATATATTTAATCTAAGGCAAATTTGTCTTTGGTGGTCTTATCCTCTTGAACCTAAATTAATATGTAATATAAAACTATCAAAAGATACATATAATAAGAAAAACATAGAAGTTATATAATTGAAATATATATTATATTTTCTTATTAATTTTTTTTATGGAATTATTGACATAGTCAAATAAGTGGTGACTTTAATTAAAATTAAATTTCAAAAAAAATAATTAATATTTTAAAATTTAGACTGATGATCAATCAATCAAGAAGTTGGATTATGAGATTAGATGTTTGGTTTAGTTTTTGAAAAAGTCAAAAACAATTTTAAATGTGTAGAATTGATTTTAAAATGATTTTGATGTGTTTGATTCTTTTAAAATAGAATTGATTTTGTCTCCAAAACTGATCATATTTAAGGTTAGAATTTGTAGTTTTTAAAGTTAAACATAATTTGTACATTGAAATTTACTTATTAACTCGTTTCTATATAGATTTATCGAAACATAGTTCATTTTACATCAAAATCACATTTTATTAGAACAAATTTTACAAATGGTGTGTTTAATTCCGAATGAGGAAACCACGACAATGCCTCAAAGTGCATCCCAATATAATTTTCACGTGATTTTAAGAAGCTAGAATTCTTAGCTTCTGACCATTCTCACGTCAACTATTTTTCCACCGCAAAACCAAATATGATAAAAATCTATTATTTCACGATTAATTTTTTTCACGTTAAATAATTGTTGAGTTGATCAATATAAAAAAATTACATAAATTTCATATTTTAAATTTAGAGATTATAAAAGCTTTATTTTTAATACTATGTATTGTGAAAATAAAATTGAATACATTATTAATAGTAATATATTTTAAGAAAAAATAATAAAATTTGTAAAAACAAAATTATTAAATATTATTAATGTAGGATATATATTTAAAGTTTGCACGTAATTTAGGGAGATTTTTATTTTAATAATCTATTTTTTAAAATAAATACCTATAATAACCAAATTTTCCACCTATTTCCCAAACTAATATACTTTTAAACAAAAAAAAATCTCAAAACAAAAGAGACATCAATCCAAATAACGTTTATGTACAACGCATAAGAGGAGACGCCAATTCAATTGGCGACAGTGTACAAATATATAGGTGAAATGATACATTCTCTCTCCTACGTGTTTGTACACTATCACAAATTGGATTGATTTCTCCTCTTATGTATTGTACACAGATGCCAATTGGATTGACGTCTCCTTTGTTTTGTTTTGAGAATTTTGTTTGTTTGAAAGTGAGTTGTTTTGGAAAACAAGTGATTTTTTTTATTATTTTAGGTATTTATTTAAAAAAAATAGATTATTTAGATAAAATTTTCTAATTTAGGAGTAGAACCCTAACTTTTTAATTTTTTGACATAAGGTCAAGTTCATCTTCTACCTTTTATACTATCAAACCAATCGAAATTTCACATTTTAAAAATAAATAAGAATGATGTTGTAAGTTCAAACTAATCTTATGCAGTGTATAAAAGAAATCAAAATTTCATATTGATTCAAAATAGTATTCATTCAATTCTACGTTTTACAAATCGATTTTATAATGATGAATTATGTAAAATTCTAATTCTATTATGATCTATCTACTATTTGAATAAAGTGTTGGACATAAAAGAATAGATCGAAAAAAAATCTAATAATACTGGATATATGAATTTATTGAGAAAAAATCAAATTCCGTATTATTTAAAAATAGAGGCTATAAATAATTTATATATAGTGATATAGCTTACATTATAAAATTTGTAAAATGATAAACATCATTCTATATATGTTCTTTTAGAATCATATTTTCAATTAATGTGTTGAAATCTTCTAAATAGAGAGAATGTCTCTATACAATTATCTATCAATTTTTTATTAGTATTGTCTAATCGGTTGAATTACATAAACATTTGATTAGCACAGCTGGATTAACAGGTCGAACAAACACCAATAGCTTATTTGTATTCATTTGAATTCCAGTCTACGACAATGACATGATTGAGGCTTTTTTATGCCCAATTTGTGTGTGTTTTTCCTTTTGTCTAAGTGTCTAGATATTGTCAGAGAAGCAGATCGCAAAAGGTTCAAGTGGTTGGAGAGAACAGTTAGATGTGGATTTATTTGTCGTGCTATGTCATCAACATCAATATTCTGCTAATATAACACCATCAACACTCTCTTTACATTTATAAAATATCATGCCGTGATTATATCCACCATTAATTAATATTTTATCAATATTATTCTAAATCAAATGTAATATATATATATATATATATATATATATATATATATATATATATATATATATATATATATATATATATATATATATATATATATATATTATTCACTTTTTTATACGAGGATTGAACGGAAAAATAAAAAATCAACACATAATAAAACGGAAAATCGAAGTTTCTTTCAAGTCGGTCTCCACAGGTATTCTCATTCAAGGCGGACAAGATTCAAAGAAGCAAATATCTTCAGACATATCCAAATCTTTTTTAGCGAACGCATCCGGACAGATGTTTTCTTCCCTGTAGACATGTCGGATAATAACGTTCCACTCAAGCTCAATAAGATCTCTTATTTGTTTCATCAATGTTCTGCCCATAGGATTAAGAGTCTTTCGATTATTAATGTCGTTAGCTACATCAATGGAATCTACATTAACTTCAACAACCTTCATTCCTAGCCTCCTAGCAATCATCAACCCATCCAACATTCTCAATAGTTCAACAACTAAAGAATGACAAACTCCCAGGTTCTTAGAATAATCGGCTATCCAGTTTCCAAGACTATCTATTATAAGACATCTACAACCCCCTATGTCGTTTGCTAAACAGGCACCATCCATATTAAGTTTCATCCATCCTTCTTCCGAAGCTTGCCATTGAACCCATCTACATTCTCTGCTCGGAACCAAAAGGCCATTGGCGGCCTTAGAAGCATTCTCATAATTCTTTAACCTATTATTAATCACCTCAACTGGATCAATCGGTCTAAAAAAGTTCCCGTTATGGCCTTCTTTATTCCTCCAATGCCAAATGCAATGGCAAGCAATTGTCCATCAAGCTTCCCATTTGTTATCTTCACACCATCTGATGTCGTTAATCATGTTTAAGTAAATTTGTTGCTCCAAATTGGCTTCAAAAAAACATGCTTCTCCACTGGATTAAACTATTATCATCCATATTGGCATTACCAATGGGCAGTCGCGAAAAACATGTAGCATATCTTCTTCTTAGTCTCCACAAAAACAACACATTGATGATCCTAATCCCATTCTATTTTTGATCTTGTTGGTAAGAAGTTTGTTATGTTGCAACAACCAAACAAAACTACGCACCCTTTTTGTAAAACTCAGCTTGATAACCATCGGGCCTAGGCGCTTTCCAAGGACTCATTTGAAAAAGTGCTAGTTTGATCTCTTCATTAGTGGTTTCCATGTCTAGTTTCTCTTTGACTTCTTCCTCAAGAAAAGGAAAGGAATATTATGTTTGAGCCCAATTATACGTATGATTGTTGATCGGTAAAATAGCAAGTGTACTATTTTAGCCTCTGTAGTAATAATGAGGATGTTTCCCCGAATGTCGATCTCAAGGACTGCGTATCAATAATGAGTTCTAATTGTCGTTCAATCGAACAAAAATTAAAGTTGGGATTTGTTGTGCGAATTTATAAAAATAATTACGAATAAAATAAATAGATGATTTAAATGGTTTTGACAGATATGAGCATCATGCTAGGGAGAATGTATGATTCTTTCTTGGTGAGAAAACCTTTAATCATCCATCCTAAATTACTATGTCCATAGATAATTACCGATGAAATTAAGAATTATTATATCAAGAATTAGCTGGTTACTATAGGGTAACCCTAGTCCTAGGAGATATCTACTTTAGCATATTCTCATGAAAGCATTACCACCGACGGTCCAGCCTAGTTGTTAATCATACATCAATCTGAGTTTTTTTCGAAAGAGAAAGCATTACAAACATCAAGAGAATAATTTAATTATGAAAAACACATTGTTATTGTAAAATAGATAATCATAGTCATTACAAATCCAAATCAGGGACACCCCTAACATTGGGGTTTAGCTACTCATAATATTCAATGAAAACAAAATACAAAGTTTAGATATTACGAGTACTGAGATGAAATTGAATCTTCAATCGCTTCCGTTCATGAAAATCCGCCTTTCACCAAAGCTTTTGTGTTCTCCAATATTTCTCTCTGTATTTTGGTCGTTCAAGAAGAAGTCCTCAGATGTGATAGTAATCTCGCTTAAATAGAGAAATACCCTTTTTGCAGATTCCCCTAGTCAATCAGATTTTTCTGGACAATCAGATCAGTTCTGAAAAAAGCCCAATCACCAATAATTTCCAAATCTGGCCTAAAAAAGGAAAGTTTACGAAAATCACACGCATGCCTACTATGACCTGTAGCCGGTGCTACGGGTGGCCGTAGCAGGCCACTATTTCTGGCTTGCCAACTGAAGTTATGGGATTATGTCTGCTACACCCCGTAGTAGGTGCTACGGGTGGCCGTAGTAGACCATTGTTTTCTGTGCCTTTTCCTTTTAAATAGGGGTTTCAACTGCTCATCTGCTATGACCCGTAGCAGGTGCTACGGGTGGTCATAGCAGTCCATTGTTCCTTGGGCCATACTTTTCGATTCTTCGCGATTCTTCACAGTTTTTAGCCGAAATCCTTCTTGAATATTTATTTGATCCTGAAAACAGTAAAAACACACAACCCAAGCATAAAATACGGAAAATGGAAACAAATTGATGAAAAATAGTAAAAAGATTAAATGACATTAACGGTAAAAGACGATGAAAAAACCACTTATCAAACTTCCTCAAACTTAGACCATTGCTTGACCTCAAGTAACGAAGCTTGCATATTCGACTTTTCTAACCAAGCACATCATTAAGAAATGAGCTCATGAAAGATAAAGCATACCGATACTCATACGTGAGACTTTTGTTTAAATAGGTCAAAGATTAGTTCTTCCGGTTTCATATGACGTGAAGAGTTTTTGTGAGAGCATACCGCCTAAGCTTTCCTTTTGGATACCTCTCTAACTATGCTTTGTACTTAAGTCTCATCTCCGATTTCCTCCCTTTTCATTTGAACAATCACATTAAGACAATAAAAATCATGATAATCATCACATGAACAGGATCTATCGAGAATATTTTTTTATACACACCAAATAAGTAGCATTTTATTCTCCGATGAAATTTTCAAAACTTTTAAGTTTCTATATTGTCCTTAGTTGGACGACGTTTGGGGTTCAACCACCATTGGGCTGAATAACCGGGTGAGGGTTACCCGACTTAGAGGGATGGTTGCTTTTTATCGCCTTTTCATCATTCTGGTGTCAAGGTTATTAACTTCTCAATAAATCATATATGCATGTGAATCTAAATTATGCCCGATTGTCAATGCAAAATAATCCGGGAGTATTTCTCAAGGTCCAAGTACTATGGTACAAATCTACACGTTAGACTCGTAACTCATTTTGGGGAGCCTAGGGTGTTCAAACAAAATTCCGTTTTCCTTACCCTCAACCTTTCATCCCTTTTTCTCTATATAGTATTCATGATTTCTTTGAAATCAAAGCTCTTGTGAAAATAAAATTTCTCTTCGGTCAAAATTCGGGGGGAATTTCCAAGTGTGGTTTTTGAACAATCAACAGAAACAAAACAAACAAACAACAAAATCAAAAAGAAAAAAAACACAACCAAAAACAAAACAGTAAATCCCCCCCAACCCTGAACCAAACATTGGCCTCAATGTTTTAGCTCAAGAGAGAAAAAGGTGACTCACAGGGATCCTTATTGAGGAGGCGGAAGGAAATGCAACATCATCTTATGTATCATGGCTTGCACATCATCCAAAATTCTTCTTGTCTTGTTTGCTCAGTTCTGATGTCGCCGAGCTCAGATTGTACCCATGCACACCATTCCTGATCCATTGTGTATGGTCTGGTTTCTTGTTGTGTAGGATGCGGTGGATGAGGTACAAACTAATATTGGAAGGTATCATCCTTTTCCATGGTGTTACTTAGGTCGTCCTCTTCGTAGGATCAATCCTAAAGATGGTCGACCCCTGTATATAACCAGTTATTTTTATCAGTGACACTTACTCTGTCCGGGTTGGGTAGTTCAAGGATAAACTGGTTACAGATCATCACCGAGTAGGTGTTACCAGAAACAACAATCATACCCTGGTGAATAAGAGACTCTATATCAATCTTATTCTTACCTACAACTGGGGACACGCCATACAAATAAGAGCCAAATACGAGATACTCGATAATTTGGGTAATCATACCTCCCACGGAAATTCCACCGGTGGATGCACGAGCAATTATACCCATATAGTTAGTTGCAAAGGCAGCGACATTGACTAACTTATTATTAGCCATGGCATACAGAAAAAATAATTCTCTTTGAGAGGCCACACCGGTATCGTCACCCTTGTCAAATAAAGTGTAAGCAAGGTCCTTTGGGGCGTATCGAAAAATAGGGATTCTGAATACCCGATGCTTTAGCACTTGCGGAACCGTAACGCAAATTAACTATAGTATCAATCCAAAATTGTTTCATAGGAAAATCATCTGGAATATATATGAGCTCATAAATGGGCAGTCGGGGGATACTTCATAAATCCCCAATGGACAACTCATGATTTTGGTTAAAGAGGCGGAATTTGAGAGTACTAAAGTAGTACCTCGCATCGTCGAGCCATTTTTTCTGCAAATGAAATCAAGAGTACTAAGGAATTCAAGACTTATGCGCTCAAAGGTTGGCGCCTCCAAATACATAAATTTTAGCAACCCTATAGCATGAAACATCCTATCAATTTCAAACTTCAACCCTAGATCATTCAAGGTTTGTTCACACATACACCTTGTAGGAGTTATTTTTCTCTGAATAAGTACCGAGTACTTTCTTGCTTGATCATTGTTTTCGAAGATAATTTTGTGAGGATTGGTCGTCCAGGTGCTTCGCTTTCGAGTTCTTGAGGTTTCCACCACTTGCTTTCGTTGAACAATCCTTTTTTAAGGCATGTTGGCACTTGTGAAAATATGACGATTTTAAACTTGTGATTTGCAGAGATTGGTATCCGCAATATGGATGAGGATGAAAAAATATGAAGGTTTTATGAAGGGTGTTTATGGTTTGGAGTGGGTGTGAGGTTAAAGGTGGGAGCTTTAAGCTTTGGGTTTTAATGGAGGTTTAGGTGTTTTAGAGAGAGAGAGAGAGAGAGAGAGAGAGAGAGAGAGAGTAAGTTTGGATAGAGAAATTGAAAAAGTAAATGGTAGAAACTTTGAATTTATTGGAGTTAAAGGGATTTAATTTCAGATTATTGGATGGTAATTGGTGGGTAGGGCCAAGGTGAGAGAAAAAGGAGATTCTAACAAAATTCAAAAAGATTTGAAAAAAAAAATCAGACTTTTTTCGATGGGCATGCTACGGGTCATATCAGCTGCTACGGTCACCTGTAGTATGCCTCTGACTTCTGTTGTTGTTTTTCCTTTTTAGGGTTCTAAAGGTTATGCTTGCTACGGGCCGTAACACATGCCACGGGCGACCGTAGCAGGACTCTATCTCAGATGAAATTTCTGTTGGTTTTATGGGGTCTGGGCTAAGGTCTGCTACGAGCACCCGTAGTAGGAGCCTGATACCTCCTCCAACTATGGTTTTTTGACGGTTCGGTCAGTTTATTCCGGGTACAATTCTCTGTATCGAAGCATATTCAATTTTTTAATGTATCACATGCTTCTTCTTTCCCATATAAAAACCTGTTGTAAGACCCCAATTTAAACCCTAATATCCCTCATGCTATCTCATCATATGCATTAGCATTGGGATCACACCTTGGCATTCTCCTCATCTCTCTTTCATTGGGTTTGTTTTGGGAGATATCACCAAGCACTATGTGATTGTATCATACTTGTATTTTAGCATTTCACTAACCCAAATACCAAAAATATGTCTTTGTATTTGCCTAACTCTTTTGTAGGTAGGGCATGATCATTAAAATTCACCAGGTTCACACGTAGGGTTTAAGACCCCCATGGCTAAAAGCACAACCAAGGATTGATTCACAATGTCTCTAAGCATCATATGCGAGTTCCAGTGATCTCTACATGTTATATTGATCAAGCATTCTTTAAGAGCTTGGAAGTGATTTGCCTTGGAAGCCCTAGTTTGACCGGGTATCTTGAGTAACTTCTCCAACAAGCTATCCTACCAATTGATCAAATTTCTCAAGGGACACTTAAAAATTCATCATCTTATGCATATATGATCTATCATGAGCCTAAAAAGTCAATAGAATTGAAGGTTAGCAAGTTGGTTGATGGAGGTTGGCCAGATGAATTCATCTCATCAAAACTAGGTCTCCCTAGACCCTATCTCCTACGATTTTCATCATATGAAAATGATTACAAGATAAAAGTTACTCTAAATGACATTCCAAACAACTTTCATGTTGATACCTAGAGCTAGTTATTCTTTGAAAATCATTTTCTATGTTGAAACATTATAGGTCATTTTGTCTAAACACCAATTTGAAAGTCAACTTTACAAGGCCATAACTTGCTCAATTTTTATGATATGAAATATTTCCAAGTTGCAAAATTAAATTCAAGATGTATAATTCAACTTTTATGTTTGGAGTAAGATCTAAATCAACTTCTATGAGCATGTGATATGAGGATACATTATAGGTCATTTTTGCCCTATACCATTGGATAAGTGATTTTTCCAAACTTCAAAAATGAATAACTCTATCATCCTAAATCCAAACGACATCAAATTTGTGACCATTCTGAAGGTCTTTGAAATAGTTACAACTTTGATGAAGACACTTTTCTCATTTTAGGCTCACATAAAAAGTTAAGCATGGTGGAATATTGAGATATATGGCTTGACACTTAGAAAAAATTTCAACATGTTGAAATTTCCAAACTTCCACCTTAAAATTCACCATGATCCAAGCTCCAAATGAAAAAGTTTTCAACATCAAATTTGTTCCCCTTGATCTAAGCTTTCCAAAGAATCCAAGTTCATGCATTTTGGATGAGATTTGCTAGGGTTGTGCATGGCTTTAACAGGTCTGCATGATTGGAAGAAATCAAATGCCAAAAATCACATCTCACATTGCCTTGACATCCAAGCCTCATTTGAACTTCAGAATGATTGCAAGTGGACCAAATTGGATTACTTCATGGGCCTGTACACGTCCATGCAAGCTTGTACATGAAATGTCCAAATTTAGCAATTTTTCAAGTGTGCAAATATCAGTTCCAATTGCTATAAATACAAGCCCTTGGAGCTCAATTCAAGGACACCTGGCGCGCCAGCTTTGCCCCCCAATTGAAACCCTCACATTTCAAAGAAAAACCTGAGAATTTTCAACTTGAAAATTGAGTTTGAATCTCATTGTTTGGAGATTCAAGAACTCTAGGATCCAAAGCTTTGTACCATTGCCAAACCTCTCTTGCAAGCTTCTCAAGTGTGATCAGATCGAGTTTGAAGCAAACGACATCCAGTTCTGCACAACATTGAAGGTAAATTTCAGAAAACTTCATCTCTTTGATTCTCACTCAATTCTAATCAAATCTCTTGGATCTTTGGTTGTTTGAAGTCCTACCAATATAGGCAAGAAGATTGAGTTGCTTTGAGGTCAAATCGAAGCAACTCAGTTGCCACGCCTCAAAATTCAAATCCTCATATCTTTTTATATATTTGGAGTTAGTTGAAATTGAGGTCAGATTCGTGCTCTACACCATTTTTTCTTTCAGATCATGTCCTCCTTTTTTATTTTGGTGATGGTTAAGGGTGGACCAGTCCGGTGAGGTCCACCGGAGAAGAAGACCGGAGCTCTGGCTCCAGCGGTGTGTTGGCACGTCTCCCAGCCACAGGATCCATTCAAATTGTTTTAATCTTACGTGTTGGTTTTGATTACCACGCGTGTCACGCGCTGACTAGGTTCCATCATAGAACGCGCGTTTGTGTCCACTTGATCTGCCACCTCAATTAATGAGGGAGATCAAGTGGCTCATTTTTTTTTTTGATTTTTGTTTTAATTCATTTGATTTTCATTAATTCATATTAATTTTAATATTGATCCAAAAAAAATTCCTCTTTCATATTCTGAATTAAAATTATTTTTTGGATCATTATTAATATTTTTCATGATTTAATTAATTTTGTGATTATTTTTAATTGTATAAAAATACTTTTAAGTTTCCAAAAATTCTGAAATTTTTTCTCCAAGGTCCTTTGACCTTGTTTGACCTATGATAAATCTCATGGCCATTTCTTTGGTGTTTTGATGAGGTTTTAGGAATTTGATAAACCATATTTAATTTAAATGCATTATTTTAGTATTTTTAAATTGAATAAATGCCAAATAACTGTGTTGACCTCTTGTGATGGTTTGTGTATGTTTGACTTGTGTTGTTGGGCCTTGGTCAAGGTTGATTTGACTTTGCTAGTTTAATATCATTGGATTTAGGGGATTGATGGAGTGTACATTTCATCTCCCAAAATGAATTAATGATATTAACTTGGTAAAAGTCCTCCTTTGATCAATTTGAGTTTTGATCCATTCCTCTTCCTCTTCATCTAATTCCCCTTCTTTGTGCATCCATTTCATTTGGTCTATGATGTCTCTAAATCCTAAGGCTAGTTGATTGCAAAATTGACATAAGTATGGATGAGATTAGGCCACCTCTTTTGCATATTCTTTTTGTGTGTGGTTTGTTTCATGAGCATAGTCCATTATATTATGCCTCTAACATGCATTAACACCACAATTCTATTGCCCGACCTCAAATAGTTGTGACTTCTACATAAGTCCAATTACGATTGCTTAACATAACGCTAAATTTTTGACACAAAAGGCATAGCCTTCTAATTAGTGAGATTGTAAGTCTCCCCTCTTTCATGGTATTGTATGGAAACTTGGCCTTTTTTCCTTCCTTTGGAAGATGTCTTGGCTCAAGGATCCATGCTTGTGATAAGTGGGTTGAGTATTCTCCAAAGAATGACTTAAAACAAAAGCAAAAAGCAAAACAATACTAACTTCTAACTTATTAACAACTAACATTTAATTTCAAGTCCTTTATTTTAATGCACTTTAATTTTTAAGTTCTATTCATTTGCCATTATTCATACCATTCTAATTGTTTATGTTAATACCATTTTCACTTTGCCCATTTGGACCATATTGTGTGATATATCTTGCTTGTGTGTATTTTGTTTGTTTGTGTGGTCTTTGACCATTAATGTACATAATAAGAAACAAAAAACCTAAAAAACTATTGTGTGGACTGTTGGTTTGATCTTGGACAATTGGACTTAGAATTTAGGCAACATCCCTATGCAAAAGGACTTGGCCAATGCCAACTTTCATGTAACGGAGTGCTTGCAATTTGAAATTTCATCTGACACATATTTGAAGATCCCTTTGAGTTCATCTGCAACATGGTCATTGTGAAGCTGTTATTTTGAACTTGTGACTTATAGAATTCATCTGCTACATGGGAAAATTTGAAGGAGATCATGGAGTGGCTAAGGCTTGGATGGGGCTATCTTTATTTGATGCCTTGCTATTCAGGATAACATTGTATGCATTTGTTTGTGGCTTTGATTCTAATGTCCAAGGGAATTTGGGTTTCTATATGACATTCTTGTCTATTGGATTGCTACCCATCTGTCAGATCTTTTCAACTCTTAACTTTTAATTTTGTGCATGGGATTAGTCTCTTCATCTCCTCCCCACTTCTTTAATTTCAAAATCTCTCCCTCCTTTTAAAAAATTCTTCTTTGCTTGGACTAGTTTTGTTCTAAACTTTGACCACTTTGCAAAACTAGAAACTTTGGCCTTATGCCATTGCTTTTTCAAACTTCTTTTCTTAATCAAACTTGTAAATTAACTTAATTATATTTAACCTAAACTTTCAAAAAGCCAAAAAGAGATAACTCATTCAAACCATTTTTGGGCCTTTGTGCCTTCTAAACTTAACTTTTGTTAAAAATAATGCATCCACTTTGAAATTTATATCACGAACTACGAGGTTTTGATTCCTCATTTTTATGTTGGTATGTAGGTACAAGTCTGAAGGTCTTGTCAAACACAAAAATATAATTAATGAATTCTTTTCGCATCCCCCCATTTTATTTGTTTATAAACATCACTTTGTACAAAATACATATGCACACAAGAAAGGGCTCCCTAGGAGTACCTAGGACACTTTCGGTGCTAACACCTTCCCTCTGTGTAACCAGCTCCCTTACCTGTAATCTCTGACATTTTATTAGTTTTGATTTGAAAACTTCTTACTTTTTGGGTTTTATTCGTACTTTTCCCTTTTCCCTTGGAAACAATAAAAGCGCGGTGGCGACTCTTGTTATTTGATGTCTTGCTTATCCATAGCTTGATCATCATGAATTTACCGCTACAAAAATTAAGTGGCGACTCTACTGGGGAGTAGTCTCCAGTGGGTTTAGCCTACTTTTTTGTGTGTATATAATTGTATATATGTGATGTATGTATATTTGTTTGTATGATATAATCTGCTTGCTGTGCTTGGTGATCTCTGAGTGGTGAGATAAGTTCTAACCCAAACTTGAGTGCAATTAAGATAGGAGGATGGCATAGTCATGTTCGACTTGTGTGGAGTAGTCCTTAACAAGTTGGCTTGAGATCCATCTGCTCAATAGAGACTCTTTTGGATTTGGAAATGTCACACAAGTATTTGTGGTTAGACATTACTATCTCTAATTTGGGTCCGAGAAGTTGAGGACCGTAGAACATTTACCCCCTCTTGGCCTATTTAGGACGTAGTGCGGAGACTGTTCAAGTGTAGACTTGATAACAGTTGTTACGCGATACTACACTCAGACGAGTTTCTCTTGAGAATATTATGGGTCGATGAGTCAGTCATCTTAACCTGTAATATCCGATAAATGGAATTAAGACTCTGGGAACTTTTTAGAACATGATCTACAAGTTTTTATCCTTAGTTCACTCCTTTAGGATGGTTCTTATCCGGAATCCATGCTCGTGACTTACAACAAACCCTTGATTCTTGGTTGATCCAATCAAGTCTTGTCAATATCAATGGAACTTGGGTGTTGATAAGGTGTAAACCATAATCCACCAAAATGGATGATTGATCTTGATAATGACTTGATTCATCCCTTGACCTTTATTTGTTTGCCTTATGTGTGATCCCTTATTTGTGATTGTTACATTCGTGCATTCATGCGCATCATAACATTAATCACACGAAAATTTCAAGGAATTGAGGTATTATTTGTAAATATTTTCAGACCATGGATTATGGACGAAGGAATACTAAGAAGTATAGTTTCAGATGTCCCGACTTGAAAGAATTAAGGAAGCTAGCATCTTTTGTATTAGATCCCTTGGACTTCAAACAACGTCATGGGAAGCTCCTGTCTATCTTGTCTGCTGATGTGGTTGAAGGACTCCTGAGTGTGCTAGTGCAGTTCTATGATCCTCTCTACCGTTGCTTCACTTTCCCAGATTATCAGCTTGTGCCTACATTGGAGGAGTATGCCCATCTCTTGGGGATACCTGTTTCTAACAGGGTGCCTTTTAGTGGATTAGAAGAGATTCCCAGATCTCATTTTATTGCTGAAACTCTTCACTTGAAGAAGTCTGAGATAGAGGCTTATTGGGTGAAGAAATGAGGTTTATTTGGGTTGTCATATGATTTCCTCATCAAGGAAGCTACTGCTTTTGCTCAATCCGGTAGTGTGGACGCTTTTGAAGCTATCTTTGTGTTGCTCATTTATGGATTAGCTTTGTTCCCTAACATTGAAGGTTTTGTTGATGTTAATTCCATTAGACTTTTCTTAATTGGGAATCCTATGTGTCATACCCCGATTTTGGTCCTGAATTTTTTATTTTTTATTTGGCACTTGGCCTAAAATTCATTTGCATACATTCATTCCCAAATCCATTTTTTATTGATAGACATTGGTCATTATCTAGCTTCTTGATCATGGTGTTTTTTGATTATAAAATGGATTTTAATTATTTGACTTTTTTTTTATTTTCAATTTGATTTTAATTTCGAATTAAGTTTAATTCCAAATTTCAATTTAATCTTAATTATTTATTTTACTAATGATTCAAACTCTAATTGATTTTAATTTCCAAATGAATGTGAGAGTTGATATCAAAGTAATTTTAATGAATTATAGATTAATTTGATTTTAATTTGGTTTTTTGCTGATTTGTTATTATTACTTAAATTGATATTTAGATTAGTCTTGGATTATTCCTAAAAATCCATATCCATTTTTATAATCAAATATCCAATAACCCAACTCTATTTTTAAATCCATATCCAAAATCCATATCCATTTCCATAAGCTACAAAGTCATGCTCCAAATTACATTTCACAACATTTTCTCACAAGTACATCATATTACATAGATCCTACAAGTACAATCCTAATGAACATGAACAATTGAGAAATATATTGTTCATAATATGTGTTAGGAGAAGAGACTTCATCAATTTTGTTTACAAGTGAGTGTTCCAAAAACTTGACACATGCTGCAAAAACGTGAAACCAAGTTCAACGTTACCATTGTTTGCACATGCTGCTATGACGAAATTCCAAGAAATAACATCCTTGTCAATAACATCATAAAATGCCCCTCAACAGAATTCATTGAATAACCACAAGGTTCAAAATCAAAGTCACAAATTTCAGAATTTGGAAGAATTTTCCTAATGCCAAAGTTGACGGTCATCTCGGCAGCTGAACCTGTTTGTTCTTTAAAGAAAACGGAGGCTTTCTCTCGGTCTAAGGGTCATACACATCTCGAGTGTGTAGACAGAATCTTCTGAGCTCACGAAATCAGAAGAGGCACAGTAGACATGCCAATTCTGCATTTCTTCTAACCGCCGCAGCCCGAACTTCAAATTAGAGTATTTCTGCTACAATGCTATCTGAAACAGTTGAAGAAACTCAAAGTTTTAACTTATGAAAGCAAGCTTGCAATGTACACCAGACTATTGAAAACTGTGGGATTCAACAAGAGCCAAATTTCATAAACAGAGTTGATGAATCTTCAAGTGTTAGTTTTTTTTACCTGAGAAGCTTATGCAATATTTGAAAGATTTATCCAAGTTTCCAACGGGAGGTTTTGATCGGTTGGAGCTTTTAATAGCTAAGGCTCAGTTACTTGCATTCTACCGTTTAAAGGGTTACTCTTACTCGCCTGAATTCTGATATTTCAGAGGTTTGAACAACAACATCAACCTCTCAATGAACGATACTAATAAAAGATTGAGTGAAGTTAACAAGCACAATTCATGTGGGTAGAATTGGCGATCAAACTGGTGCTGGAGATTCAAAAGCCGCAAACCGATCCCGTCGCAAGCGTAAACATAATCTAAAGGATGTTTGTCAGATGGATAGTTTAAGGTTCTCGAATGCAAATCTTCTAAAATAAACTTCCTGTCCAAAACAGATCATACATCAAATGGTCATGCACAAATATAAATGACAAACCAAAACCAAAGCATAATAATCTACAATTCAAATCTTAACAGCCTTACATCAAGCCAAGAATGCAATATTACCACAGAATCCGTTACCTATATAGAGGACTTTGAAGGCTTTGATATTATTGCATTGTTGATGTGGGAAGGCGCAGAACAACAATTCAAGAATAATAAGCTCATGTTGAGGAGCTTGTTGAGGTCTGCTGGAGATGTACTGCTGAAAAGGAAAGCGACTCATGGATGATAACTGGTGGAAGATCTATGCTGATCCAAGGAGAAAGGCATATGTTGTGCGGAATCTCTTGACAAATCTTAGATAGCTTCCTAGTAGAAATCACCCAAAGCTTGTACCGTATTATTGCGAGGTGCCAATAAGGCTCTCTTAAATAAGGTTGAAAGGAACCTGCAGGATGCTATGTCTGTTGCTAGGAACATGATAAAAATCCAAAACTTGTTCCTGGAGGTGGTGCTGCAGAGATGACCGTGTCGGCTGCTTTGAAACAGAAGAGTTCTTCTATTGAAGGCATAGAGAAGTGGCCATATGAAGTTTCTGCCTGTCAAATTAAAATCAAGAAAGATCACTGGTAATGCAAAATTGTACATTGAAAGGATGCTGCAAAAAAAAACGATAAATCTCAAGGATTAAAAGTCCCATCTGTGGGTGATGAATCACCTACGTCAGTTGGCTTTCTTCCTGTCGACAAAGACGGTAGGAATAACTCAAATACTTGCTTGCTAAATCTGTAGCTTCTGCCTCCAACTCAGTGGCGATTAATGAGCCTATCTCAGGAAATGCAGAATTGGATCAAGATATAACAGGTTTTGGAATGGAACAAGGAATATTGGTTCTCAACAATGCCATTACCTGTTGCGCTGAATCAATAGAAAAACACAAGGGTAAACTTCTGGTGAAGGAGGCAGCCAGAGCGGTGAGGGAGCACGAATCCAAACCGTAGCCACCAATACTCATCGCTGAAGCATCAACCGCCCGCATTACCGTCCAAGTCAAACGAGTCTGAGAAGACGCTCGCCAAGTCATTAAGGTTCCGTTTCCCTGCAAATGCAACAACAAAACCGGCACGTGATAACAATTCAAATGAATATTGTAATGAAAAGGAACTTGGGAGTAAAGATACTGAGCTGGAAAATCTGGAAAGTAATTCCTCGGTTGCCAGGGACTGCATTTCAATAGACACGAGTACCACTTCATTGGCTAATGAAAGCGATGTATCCAATCCTGATGTAGTAATACATGAAGCTTCATCGTTATCTAATGATGCAGTTCCAATCACAAACGAAGTTAACCCAATGTGTTCGAACTATTTTCTTCAAGCTGTGCCGGATAATCAGAGGGAAGTTGGTGCTTATCATACCTTATCTTCTAGTACCTATGCAGCTTATCATATTAACAGCTCTTTAGCTACCTGTGACAGTGATTTTGTGCAGTGCCAATATAAGATTGATGATAATGAATTAATGGAAATCCAAAGAAGGCATTTATCAGATATAAGTGATAATGAACGTGAGGTTCAGATCTTCCCTGCGAATCATAAGCAGGCCTTCCATTCCCTTGCCAACCGAGAACTATGCTTTGAACAAAGTGGCAGTCTAAAATTAAACAACAAGAAGAGACGATCAAATGGAAATGCTACAAACCGAAGCCATTCCTGCGTTAACCAATTTCACTGCAGTAAAAAATGTACGATTAGTCCAAGCAGTAAAAATTCAAGAAATATCCCAATTTGGCATGAGGTCAAAACAGAGCAAGAAAGTTTGAGCTCAGATTACCTGTTTCAAGTCTAGCATCAAACAGGACAATTTGATTCTGGGTACATCCAAAGTGGTTCGCAGAGTTACTCTTCTGGAACACCAAAGACACCAATTGAAACCCTAATTTGTGAAGCATAAATAGGAAGCGAATCAGTAGAAAAAAAAAGAGGATTGGAGAGGGCGGAAATTGAAAACTTCAAAACTCCACAAATAACCCTAATCCCCAAATCAAAAGAAACCGGTATTTGAAGAGGCGAAGGAAGAGGATTTAAGCATCACCTGAGCCGTCGTCACCGTCGAAGGTGAGATTTTCACTCGACTCTCTTTTGAAACCGTAGATTCGTGTATTTCTTGGGTAGTATTGTATTGTGAGTGTTGATGAGCGTTTTCGAGAGCAGAGGGAGGTTTCGTCGAGGGCGTTTGAGAGAGGGGAACGCGCAGCGAGAGAGAAAAACGGAGATTGTGAGTTTTGATTTCGTGAAAGTGAGATTGGGAGAAAGGAGGACGATGAAGCAATTCGTTGCTGTTGCTTTTGTTTTTTGTTTTTATTTTATTTAGTTCAAGCCAAACAAACCTTTAAGTTATTAAAAAACCATAAAAAAAAATTTAATATGTTTAGTATTTTTATTTTATTTTTATATAGTGTATATTAATGATTGTTAATTTTGTTTAAGAGTTCCCAACCCATTAACCTCTAGAACCCAACAGCCAGGCGACTGGGTTTCTTTTGGGTAATCCAACCGATCTTTGTATTATTATTTAGTTTTTATTTTTAATATTTTTTGTTCCAATCCTTTCTGGTTTATATACTCAAAGGGTTGTGGTATATAATAACTATTGGTAAATGGTCTAGTGGAGAGAGGGTAGTTTCTATGGTCTTTAGGGTAGTGGATTCGATACTCGTATTGAGCATTTTATTTCTTTCAGCATTTTATTTTATGTTTATGTTTTTATTATACTCATGGTTGATCTGCTTTCTTTTAATTTCATCATTCATTCAAAACCATTTTTAAACTATAAAAATCATATTTTTCTCGATTTAATATCGAGCCCACTTCCACACCCTTGTAAGTCGATTGCTTTTTTAAGCATCGCCATCAACCTCACATAGCTTACTCTTGGGCTTTCTTACAATGAGCCGGTTCCCTTGCACTTACACTCATGTATTGCATTATTTGTTGTTTGGGCCCGATTTAATTGTTTCATGATTTCGAATCCCCATTTGACAAAATGTATCCCACTCCCCCGATGTGTAATAAATTTGTATTGTTTTATTTATTTGACTGTTTAGTTTGATACTAACACAAGAATAAAATCAATCATTTCAAAAAGATCAAAAATAGGACTCGATCCAACGTCGAGTATTTTCTCAAAAAACAAATCAATTCATTTCTCCCTCCTATTCTATTCCTTTTCTTTCAAACTTTCATCAAACGCTTGGTTCAACGTCAAGCCATTTTTCCTAATAAAAAACTCAAAAAATATTAATTTATAGTTAAGACTTTTTCAATAAGATAGAAGTGGAACGTGGTGTATACCGCGCACTCCTGAGACTAGGATTCGAGATGTATATCTCGCCAATCCTAGCTCTCGCCATCATCCAAATTTATCCACTTTGCTCTATCGAACACTCATTCAAATCTTTCTCAAACGTCCATCAATACTTGATCTAGTGTCAAGTCATTTTTCACAACAATAACATTCAAAATACCTAATTCTTACTTAACACTTTTCCAATAAAGGTGGAAATGGAACATGGTGTATACCATGCACTCCTGAGGTTAAGATTCGAGACGTATGCCTCGCCAATCTTAACTCTCGCCATCGTCTAAAATTGTCAATGTGGTTTCGTCAAACCCTTTCTCAATCAAATCTAAGATACCTAAATCTTATTTAACACTTTTTCAATAAAGGTGGAAATGGAACATGGTGTATACCATGCACTCCTGAGGTTAAGATTCGAGACGTATGCCTCGCCAATCTTAACTCTCGCCATCGCCTAAAAATTGTCAATGCGGTTTCTTCAAACCCTTTCTCAATCAAATTCCAAAATACTTAATTCCTATCTTAAACTCTTTCAATAAAGATGGAAATGGAACATGGTGTATACCATGCACTCCTGAGGCTAGGATTCGAGATGTATATCTCGCTCATCCAAGTTCTCGCCATCACTCAAAATACATCCAACCAATCAAATTCTTTTCTCGCCGCCGTGCGACTAATCAAAAACCTTTTTCATAAATGAAAGATATATTGTCTTAAGTGATACAAAACAATATTTCGGCCACGATTGTTGAGTAGAGATAAATGACGCTTTTCCGAATGTAGATTTATAAATCCGTTCGATGTGTGGTATGCGTCCACTCCTCATCTGTTTTGGGTAAAACAATGTTTTCGTCGATTAATACAATATAGCCTTCGCTAAAATCGACAAACAAACAAACATTTTTCTACCCAGAACTACGTAAGCCTTGATTTCTCTTTTGAGATACGTAGGAGCAGGATTTGTAAATCTTGTCAGACCCACTAATAAAAAACTTAGGTTTAGTCCTTCGTTAAAAAATCCAAAAACATTCTCTTCTCATCTTTTCTTTCTTTCCCACCTAATAACTTGAAAAGCCTAACATTTCAAACTAACACTAACGCACACAACTGACCTAATGGTTCCTGTTGAGTACAACGGACGTGAGGGGTGCTAATACCTTCCCCTTGCGTAATCGACTCCCGAACCCGGATATTGGTTGCGATGACCATATCTTATCCTTTCTTTTGTCTTGGGTTTTATCGATATTTCCCCTTTCCTTTTTAGGAATAAATAAAGTTCGGTGGCGACTCTGTTCAGTCCATCATTGCGAGCGTGCGATCGCGCTTCGCTTTGAAGTCGTATCCCCATTTTTCGAGGTGCGACACTATGCCTACTTTGTTGGGTGATATGTACTTCTCTTTGCATCTAAGGAATTCTAAGGGTGGTGGAACTATTGTCTGTGGCATTCCTCTTCTATACAAGTGGTTTATTTCGCACTTGCCTCAGACACCTGCTTTTGTGGAGAACAAAAAATGTCTACGGTGGTCTCAGAGACTTATGTCTCTCACTAATTGATCGCTCGACTTCGTGAGTCGAGAATGGGGTACAAACTGCAAGTGCACAGTTCTATCGCGTAGTTTTAAAAGATATCGATCCCACAGGGACTTATGAATCGATATACCATTATCTAAGGTTACTTCGTAAAGCTAAGGTGGATAATGTTTGATTGTTTGGGAAAAAGCTAAAAACTAAACTAAGATCTAGATTAAATATTAATAAAGCGGATATCGGTATGTAGTTCGTCGTAATTAGGGAATCAATCCTTTGTCGGTCTCTTGGTTTTAAAATAAATCTTTTCAGTTGACTTTATTGATTAAAAGTTTTATCTCAAACTCTCGCTCTGTTGAATAAACCATGATTTTATGTTAATGTAGCTGTCACTTATAATTAAGTCAAAAACCATTTTTTGAAAGCAATACAATCCATAGAAACTCTTTTCAAGAAAACACTGACCGTTTAAACACCCTTATCTCAAACTCTCGCTCTGTTGACTTAGGTTATATAATTAAATTCGGATGCTTAACTCTCGTCCTCACATTCAATCTTTAAAAATACTTTTTGGAAAAGATCGGAATTTAATTAACTCTAAAACTTGCTCTCGCTCTGATCTAGAACTAATGTCCAATTTACACTGTTCAGTCAAAACCTCAAACTCTCGCTCTATTGATTTTAACTTCTTTATGTCTTTTACTTTCGTACAAAAACTTTGTTAATAAACCTGTAAATTGAGACCGTACAAAAGAGTGATTTTAATTTTAAACTTAAATAAACCAACTTAGTTTTGATTCCTTCATTTCGCTTACTTTACATACCGATACCTAAATAAATTAGCCAGACATGCTAAACAGACTTAAATAAATAACATGCATAAACAGACTCATCCCAGGCAGATAATATAAATAAGTAATAAAACAAAGAACTAAATAATAATTAAAGAACCTGAATAAGTTAAACAATAGTCTTGAACACTCCACCACAAGCCGGTAGGATTTGTTCTTGGATTCTTCAATTAAACAACAAATTAAAACGAAGGAAATAAAAACTAGATTCTAACGTAAGGTTAGATCCGGTAAAAAGGTACACAATAGTTTCCGGTTTAGAAACTATTGTGCGAAAAGAATTGACTAAATGCTAAAAAGGAAAATAGAAATTGCAAGGGAAATAGTGTAGAACTCGTAAAAATAATAAAGAAACAATGCCTAAGCTGCTGGAAAAGAAAATATGCAAAAGCGAAAACGGCAAAGAAAATTGTGGAAAAACGTGGAACCCTTTTAGGTTTGGCAAGTGGCTATTTATATTGGTGCCTTGAGTAACTGCTTCCGCTTCCAAAGGTCTTCAACGTGCAAAGTATTTAGGCGTGGACATCGGCTTCAACTCTCCCTCAACGTCTCTGAAGCGTTGCTTGCGCCAAAAATGTAGGGGACTGGTGTGACGTTCGTCACACCATGTGTGACGCTCGTCACAGGAGTGTGCAAGGCGTGACGCTCGTCACAGCCTCTGTGACGCCCGTCACAGGCACAACACCTGTGTTCTTGTACTTTGGGCTGGGCTTTGACATTTGGTTCATTTTCTCTCTTTTTGCACCTCCTTTTCTTCCATTTTTACTTGCGCTTCAAAATAAGCCACCTGAGACAAATAGGAAGAAAATACCGCATAATATCTAATAAAATGAAGTGAACTGGAATAAATAATGATAAAATTTAATTGAATTAAGTCCTAAAATATGATATAATTTCATGTTATCAAACTCCCCCATACTTAGATCTTTGCTTGTCCTCAAGCAAAAATTCAGTATAGAACTCGTTAAAGGTTTTAGCCAGATAAAATTTCAAAACACACATCAATTCGTAATAGGTTGCAAGTGGATTTAGTTTAGAAGCAACTTGAGTTTAATCTTGACATCAACAACCACCGTCACAACCTAGATAACCCTGCCTTATGCAAATCAGTTCAAGTACACTACGATAGCTATCCTGGTTCCTTTACTCTTATTTCACCCGTTTTCATTCAAGCAAAATCACATTAAGCCCTTTATCTTTTCGCGCACATAGTGGAGTAACCGGTTAGTGATTCTGATCCCCTTTTTAGCCCGAAGTTCTGGTACATAAGTCGAATAACTTTGTTATTCAGTCCATTGCAAATTGCGGGGGATTGGACCGTAGTCCGCCCTACCAAGTTCAGTACCAGATACCTACTGAACCAACTCATAATGGATCTTTCATCTTATGCTTTTGTATGATCTGCAACCTTTGGATTAAATGATCTGGTAAGGATCACCTAACTTAATTAGTGCATTTCCTGATATATATATATATATATATATATTTTATGTTGCTTTGGGAATCATTCACTTATATTCATCGGCTCTCCACGTAGTTTGCTATTAAGATGGTGCTGACTTCTCGTATAAACTACTCGGGGTTACTATAAAACTAAAAGTTCAAGGAATTGGTGTAATAGGTACTTATCCTGATCTAACATGTTGAGGTTCTCAGAGCGTTGTTATGGTAATGATTTTGTTTTTGATTTCACTCAAGTTTTATAAAATAAGCAACCTTTATACTTATTGGGTGTGTTAAATTTTTGTTATGGCTCAAGAAAATTGAGGGAATAGATAATAGAAATTTGTTCACACTCGGGACTTAACTTAAAATAATAGATTTTTTTTTTTTTTTTGTAATAATTAAAATAACAATGAAGGGAAAGGTACATACTTGAAAAATCGAAATAGAAAGAACATGGTTTCCCCCCCATACTTAAACTAAACATTGTCCCCAATGTTTTAAAGAAATGAAATACAATATGGAAAGGAAAAAGAAACTACAACTAAGGCTGCCTTCCGCCTCTGGTTCTTGGGCCAGGTGATCTCTGACGTAAGTCTAAGTTGTCGAACCTGCTGAACAACTCAGTAAACCGCTGGTCGGTTATGGCATTCCTAACATCCTGTTGTTGTTGCATTTGACGCATCATCTGCATCATCTCGACATTCTGTGCCTGCATACCATCAATAGCATCCATGATGTCGTCGTTGGTTGCAGTCTTTCTTCGTCGACGACGTTGGGAGGATGGGTCAGTTGCATTATCGGAAGGGTTGAGCGGGGCAGATTGTTGTGCAGGAGGCTGATCACCTTGCTCCATTTCTTCAAACTCGTCTGTGGGCGGGTTTGCTTGTGAAGGCTCGGTGGCTTCGGGAGCATTTAGATCATGGAGGAGGCGGTTGCGGTTTGTGACATCGGTCAGGGCCATGTTGGGTAGGACAACGCTTGGGATGGCCTGGTTGTTCACCATAAGATAATATCCTCCTCCTACTCTATTCTTAATCATGCGGCTGGATCGACAATAGTTGATGTCCATAAATAGGGGAGGTAGGGAGTCTAAGGTTTGGAGTCGGTCCCCTAAGTTTAAGCCAAGCGCAATGGTGGTGATTAATCCACCAATTACAAAGGGTTGGCGGCCTCTAGCACATAAGGTGCGGATATGATGAAGTAGAAAAGAGGCAGCGTTTACCTTAGCAGTCGGTTCGAAGACGCATTCGAGGAAGAATAGTTCTTTTGCGTTGACCTTACTGTTGTTTGGTCGTCCAAAAACTGTGTTTTGTAGGATCCGGAGAAAATATCGGATGGTTGGGTTATGTATGTGGGAAAGAAGGAGTTCTTCCCAGTTGTAGGCATCTAGACCGGATATTTTCTTAAAAAGGGTGGAAATGGCAACTGTGCTCCAGTTTATTTCGGGAGGGATTCTGGGGTAGACTTGACCTTCTGTGGGAAATTGTAGCATGGTACTCAATTGGTTTTGGCTTAAGGAGTACTCGGTGTTGAACATTCGGAAGGTTGCAATGCCGGTTAAAAATTCATCTTCACCGGCGGAAGTGGTGTAGGCGTATGAACTTAAGAATTCTAAGGTTAGGGAGGGGTATGTTGGTTGGTTATGGGTGCATAGAAAGGTTAAGTCGGCTTGACGGAGCATCCATTCGATACCTTGGAGTAATCCTAATTGGTGTAAACAAGTAAAATCAGGGTACCTGGTGGAGACGACGCCTCGCTGTTGGAAACGCTCGAATTGCTCCCTTTGATAATTTTCGTCTTCGGATCGGAAGATGATATTTCCGAAATTCTGGTTTCCCGCCATAGTGATGAATGAATTTGAAGGAGTAATTTGGAGAGAAAAGAAATGTATTTGATAGGAGAGAATTGTTTGTGGTGAATGAAGGGAGGTTTTGATGGGTATTTATAGGAAAAGAATTTGGAAGTTGGAGAAAAAAAGTGGTTGAAAAGTAAATAAATGTGGGTAAATGTGAATAAATGGGGAAGATAAAAAATGAAGGGTGTAACGTTCGTCTCCAACGGCTATGTAACGTTCACCTAGTCAGAAAGGTGTTACGCTCGTCACAGGGGTGTGACGCTCGTAACAGGCTCTTGGCGTGCCGTTCGTCATAGATTGTGTGACGCTCGTCACACATTCTTTTTGGCAAGGCTTCAGTAGCGTTCTACAGAATTACTTTGGTAATGGATTTATTTTTATTATTTTGTTTTGTTTTTAGATTATTTTATATTGCTAATTAATTTATCTTGCATGCTATTCTACTTTGCATAATATTGCATGAATAATTCAATAGGTTATAAGCAGCAACAGTAGAGAATATAATAGCTATTGCATAATAAAATTAAATAAATAGCTTCAATAAAATGATCATAATGTAATATTGGAAAGAAAAAAAAACAAAAGAAATGTGAAACGGAAACAAATGCGAACATGAATTCAAATAACATTAATGAATAATCTAACTTAAAACTAGATAGCTAAGAAAAATAACTAAATTCTATCCATCTGCACGATCTCTGGCCGGAGGAGCAAAAGAGTTAACACGGTGTAGCAACTCGTGAAACTGATCTGTCATACTGCTCATGTATCCTAGAACTTCGTGTCTCATGTCAGTAAATTCTTCTCTGAGGGCGTCTTGTTCTGACATCAAAGCTTCAATGGCGGTGTTATAATCAGTTCCGGGCATATGATGTCGGAGGTCGGATATTGCTGATTCTTCGGTCTGAACAGGCTGAGGAGGAGGGTCAATATCATAATAGCCAGATGGTGTCTGAGGGTCAGATTCAGCATAAGGGATCTGGTCATTGTAAATCTCATAGTCCTGGATGGATTCAGTGGATCTAGCAGAAGTGGGGGTTTCGTTCAGATTGTAGAGCCAGTTGTTGCGGTCATGAATACTAGTCCTAGGATCGGGTAAGGTAAATAGGCAAAGAACCTGGTTATTAATAATAAGCTCAAACTCATCAGATCCTAGGTTTGCTATAAACAAGGTGTTGAAGAGGAAGGGTATACTCATAGTAGTAATGCCACAAAAAGGGTTTAGGTTGAGAATCGACTGACGTAACCCGATAGCGTTACCAATCATGGTTATCAGACCGCCTATTCTAATGGGTGCTCGCTCATCTTGGATAAGGTGGTCTAAATTTGCTAGCATAAAGGTGGCACCGTTTACTGGACGGTTCTGAGAAGCACAGAATAGGATGAAGAGTTCATCACGTGAAACTGAAGTGCTGTTTGGCTTCTCTCCAAATAAGGTGTGGGTGAGGATCCCATGGAAGTAACGGAAGGCCGGGTTGTGAATGTTTCCAGGGAGGAACTCATGGTCCTCGGGTTCATCATTTCCAGTCAAACTACCCCAAAAGTGTTCAAGTTCTCTATACTCAAAAAGTTCTTCCTGGCTTACTGTGAATGTGTCAAAGGAGGTAGGAAAACCCAATAGGTTTGTAAAGTCTCTAATATTAAATTGGTACTCCATGTTAAACATTCTGAACTGGATAAAACCTCTGCTAATTCCTTTTCCATGGCTGGGTAGATAGATTAATGAGCTAAGGAATTCTAGTGTGAGTCTCCGGTAGGTGGTGAAATGTCTTAGGATAGGGGATGTCTCCCATCCTATCTGATTCAGCAAATACATGACACTTTCTCTTAGTCCAAGGGCAGTCATAGCCCAATCATCAGCATATAAACTAGGTAGCATCTCTCTAGTGGCTAGTTCGTCAAACTTTTGTTTCTGAGCCATTCCTCTGAATTTGATACCCATACGATCAATATGTCCCATCTGGTTAGTGTTAGCTAGAGAAAAGAAAACATGAGTTTTAGTTAGGATTTGGCCAAATGCCGAAAGAAGAAAAAAGTTGTTATTATTATTATTATTTTTTTCTTTTGAATTAAAATAAATCAGGAATGAATACTAAACAGAAATTAAAAGAATAATTAAGGAAGAAATAGAAAAATGATAATAATAGAATAAGAAAATAATAAAATAATTGTGGGTTGTCTCCCACTAAGCGCTTTGTTTAAATGTCGCAAGCTCGACAAAGAAACTGTTAAGTATAATCTATTGATCCTGGGGGCATTTCGTCTAAGTGTAGGATTTGCGAATCTTCGTTGGTTTCCGCATAGTGATAGTGTTTTAGACGTTGCCCGTTTACGGTGAACGGTTCTGTGGATTTGCCTTTAATTTCTATCGCTCCACTGGGGAAGATGTTAGTGATATGAAAAGGACCTGACCATCTGGATCGTAGTTTTCCCGGGAATAACTTTAGTCTAGAGTTAAATTAAAGGACTGCGTCGCCTTGCTTGAAGATTTTCCTTGATATACGCTTGTCATGCCATTGTTTTGTTCTTTATTTGTAGATTCTGGCGTTTTCATAGGCGTCTCTTCTGAGTTCCTCTAATTCGTTTATGTCAAGGATTCTCTTTTCGCCGGCGGCCTTATAGTTTAAATTCAGATTTCTAATGGCCCAATAGGCCTTATGCTCTAACTCTACCGGGAGGTGGCAGGATTTTCCATAAATGAGCTTAAATGGGGTCGTCCCTATGGGGGTTTTATAAGCAGTTCGGTATGCCCACAAAGCTTCTGGTAATTTTAATGACCAATCTTTCCTTGAAGTGGCGACTGTTTTTTCTAGTATCTGCTTGATTTCTCTGTTAGATACTTCCACTTGTCCACTGGTCTGAGGGTGGTAAGGTGTCGCTATCCTATGTCTCACGCCATATTTAAACAATAGTTTTTCGAGTACCTTGGATATAAAGTGCGATCCCCCATCACTGACTACTATTCTTGGGATTCCAAACCTCGGAAATATTATATTCTTAAAGAGTCTAGTTACTACTCGGGTGTCATTTGTTGGAGAAGCTATAGCTTCGATCCATTTTGAAACGTAGTCTACTGCCACGAGTATGTATTTGTTACCGAAAGAGGATGGAAAAGGTCCCATGAAGTCTATTCCCCACACGTCGAAAATCTCTACTTCCAAAATACCCTTTTGTGGCATCTCGTCACGTCTAGATATGTTTCCTGTGCGTTGGCATCTGTCACATTCCTTAATAGCCGCATGTACGTCCTTCCATATAGTTGGCCAATAAAAGCCGGCTTGTAGGATTTTAGAGCAGGTCTTGGATGTACTTGTGTGTCCACCATAAGGAGCGGAGTGGCAGTGTTGGATTATATTTTCTACCTCTTCTTCGGGTATACATCGACGGAAGATACCATCGGGGCCTCTTTTGAAAAGTAAGGGATCATCCCAGTAATAGTGTTTTATGTCGTAGAAGAATCGTTTCTTCTGTTGGTAAGATAAAGTAGGTGGAACTATTCCGGCGGCTAAATAATTGACGAGATCAGTGTACCATGGTGTGACAGATATAGCTAAGGTGGTTTCTACTGGCTTGTCAGAGTTATTCTCTTCCAAAGTAGCTATAAGTTTATCGTACGAGAAATCATCATTAATTGATGTTCTTTCCGGTTCAAGGTTCTCAAGTCTAGAGAGGTGGTCTGCTACTACGTTTTCAGTTCCTTTCTTGTCTTTTATTTCTAAATCGAACTCTTGTAGCAACAAGATCCATCTTAGGAGTCTAGGTTTAGCATCTTTTTTTGTTAAGAGGTACTTGATAGCGGCGTGATCAGTGTAAACTATTATTTTGGCTCTGACCAAGTAGGAACGAAATTTATCTAGCGCAAATACCACTGCTAGGAGTTCTTTCTCGGTAGTGGCGTAATTCATCTGCGCTTCATCTAGGGTCCTACTTGCGTAATATATAACGTGAAGCTTTTTATCCTTTCGTTGTCCTAAAACAGCACCTACAGCATAATCGCTGGCATCACACATTATTTCGAATGGTTCATTCCAGTCGGGTGTTTGCATTATGGGTGCGGAGATCAATGCTTGCTTAAGCGTTTGAAATGCTTTTAAACAGTTATCGTCGAATATGAATTCAGCATCTTTCATTAATAGTCCGGTTAAAGGTTTAGTTATCTTAGAGAAGTCTTTGATGAATCGTCGGTAAAAACCGGCGTGTCCTAAGAAGCTTCGTACTTCTCTCACGGTTCTTGGGGGTTGAAGATTTTTGATTACCTCTATTTTGGCTTTGTCTACTTCAATTCCTCTGTTCGAGATGATGTGTCCTAAAACAATTCCTTCTTGTACCATAAAGTGGCATTTCTCCCAGTTAAGTACTAAGTTTACTTTTACACATCGCTCAAGAACTCTTTCTAGGTTTTCAAGGCATTCTTCAAAACTTTGTCCGCATACGGAAAAGTCATCCATAAATACTTCCATGATGTTTTCGAGAAAATCGGCGAAAATTGCCATCATGCATCTTTGAAAGGTTGCAGGGGCGTTACACAGGCCAAACGACATTCGTCTATAAGCGAAGGTACCAAAAGGGCACGTGAACGTTGTCTTTTCTTGGTCATCAGGGTGAATTGGTATTTGAAAGAAGCCTGAATAACCGTCTAGATAACAGAAATGTGAATGTTTTGCTAATCGTTCTAACATCTGGTCAATGAATGGTAGAGGGAAATGATCTTTTCGGGTTGCTTTGTTTAGTTTCCTATAGTCGATGCACATTCTCCATCCCGATTCGATTCGTTTCGTTATAGTTTCCCCTTTTTCGTTTTCAATAACGGTTATGCCTCCTTTCTTTGGTACTACGTGTACAGGACTAACCCATTTGCTATCAGATATAGGATATATAATGCCTGCTTCTAATAACTTGGTTATTTCCTTCTTTACTACCTCACTCAGGATCGGATTTAGTCTCCTCTGGTGTTCTCTAGAGGTTTTACAGTCTTCTTCTAGCATGATGCGGTGCATACAAATAGAAGGATTTATTCCTTTAAGATCGGTGATGTGGTAACCTAGTGCGGTTGGATACTTTCTTAAGATATGTAGGAGTTTTTCTGTTTCGAGTCTTCCTAGGTCTGCATTAACTATCACAGGTCGTTCAAGTTCTAAGTCTAGGAATTCGTATCTCAGATTTTTGGGAAGTGTTTTCAGGTCAAGGGTTGGTTTGTTAAGACATTGCGTAGGGTCCGGTGTTATTGCTAAACATTGGTTAGATCTGTCTTCTACAAGGTAGTCAGATGATTTATCTTCTACTAACTCTGCTTCTTTTATGCATTCATCGATGATATCCATGAAGTAACATGTATCTTCTATTGCATGTGCTTTCAAGAATTGGGAAAGAATGAACTCAATTTTCTCTTCACCTACTTCGAAGGTGAGTCGTCCTCGTTTTACGTCTATGATTGCACCGGCAGTTGCTAAGAACGGTCTTCCTAGTATAATGGGTGTAATATCATTTTCTCTAATGTCCATAATTGTAAAATCAGTTGGAATGTAGAATTGACCTATGCGTACGGGAACGTTTTCAAGAATTCCTACAGGATATTTTATGGAGCGATCTGCTAGTTGCACAGACATTTTGGTTGGTCTTAATTCTCCCATTTCCAGTTTCTTACATATGGATAAAGGCATAACGCTAATTCCGGCTCCTAAATCGCATAAGGCTTTGTCGATGACAAATTTTCCTATGTGACAGGGTATAGAGAAACTACCCGGATCCTTGAGTTTAGGAGGCATGTTTTGGATTATAGCGCTACATTCGGCAGGGAGTGTAACGGTTTCGCTATCTTCAAGTTTCCTCTTATTAGAAAGAATTTCTTTTAAGAATTTGGCATATGAGGGCATCTGCGTAATAGCTTCGGTGAACGGAATTGTAACGTTTAATTGTTTAAGGAGATCAACAAATTTTCTAAATTGGCCCGCATCTTTGGTTTTAACCAGCCTTTGAGGGTAAGGGATAGGTGGTTTATAAGGTGGTGGAGGTACATAAGGTTCCTTCTTTTCTATGGTTTCCTTATTACTCTCTTCCTTTTCCTTAGGTTCGCTTTCCTCAGTTGATCTTTTAGGGTTTTGGTTTTCTGTCCTTGGATCAGACGGTCCTTCCACTTCCGTTCCACTTCTTAATATGATTGCATGAGCGTGGCTTCTCGGGTTAGGTTGGGGCTGTCCAGGGAATGTACCAGTTGGGGCAGCAGTAGGCGCTTGTTGTTGAGCTACTTGTGATATTTGTGTTTCCAGCATTTTGTTATGGGTAGCCAGGGCATCTACTTTGCTTGCTAGTTGTTTAAGTTGTTCGCCAGTGTGTACATTCTGGTTTAAGAAATCTTTATTGGTTTGTTGTTGGGAAGCTATAAAGTTTTCCATCATGATTTCCAAGTTGGATTTCCTAGGGGCGTTATTGTTAGGCATGGATGGGTTCGGTTTCTGATATCCCGGAGGTATAGCTGGGGCTTGATTTGGAGATTGTCCAGGTGCGTACAAAGCATTATTACTTTTATATGAAAAGTTTGGATGGTTCTTCCAATTTGAGTTATAGGTATGCGAGTAGGGGCTTCCTTGAGCATAGTTCACTTGCTCTGCTTGGATTCCTGTCAAGAGTTGACAATCCGTAGGAGTGTGACCTTGGATTCCACAGACCTCGCAATTCTGAGTTACAGCAGCCACGGCGGCTGGAGGTGATACGTTTAAACTTTCAATTTTCTGGACCAAAGCGTCCACTTTTGCATTGACGTGATCAAGGTTACTTATCTCGTACATGCCAGTTTTCGTTTGAGGTTTTTCCACCATTGTTCGTTCGGTTCCCCACTGATAGTGGTTTTGGGCCATGCTCTCGATAAGCTGGTAAGCATCAGCATAAGGTTTGTTCATTAATGCACCACCTGCAGCGGCGTCTATTGTTAACCTTGTGTTGTACAAGAGACCATTATAAAATGTGTGAATTACTAACCAGTCTTCCAAACCATGGTGTGGGCAAAGTCTCATCATGTCTTTGTATCTTTCCCATGCTTCGAAAAGAGACTCGTTGTCTTTCTGTTTAAATCCGTTTATCTGGGCTCTTAACATAGCTGTTTTGCTTGGCGGAAAGTATCGGGCAAGAAAAACTTTCTTCAACTCGTTCCATGTGGTGACAGAGTTGGAAGGGAGAGACTGAAGCCATCTTCTAGCGCTATCTCTTAATGAGAAAGGAAAAAGACGAAGTCGAATTGCCTCTGAAGTGACACCATTAGCCTTAACAGTATCAGCGTATTGGACAAATACGGATAAATGAAGGTTTGGATCCTCGGTAGGATTTCCAGAGAATTGGTTCTGTTGCACTGCCTGCAACAACAAAGGTTTAAGTCCAAAGTTGTTTGCTTCGATTGCGGGTGGAGCAATACTTGAATGCGGCTCATCTTGTGATGGAGCGGCGTAATCTCTAAGAGCACGAGCTGGTTCTGCCATCTCGGTTATCGAAGGAAAAATGTTTTTGAAATCAGGAAATTCTACAGGAGGGAGATTGTTTGCAGCACGATATTCCCGGATTCGTCGTAGGACTCGGAGATATAGTTCGATATCGTTGATTCGTAAATAGAGCGGTTCGCCTTGTGAGCGAGTGCGTGGCATACAAATCAACGAAAGAAAGAATAGAAGAAAAAGAAACCTTAGTCTCTACAGCGTAACGGAAGAGTTACGATATCGATTAAATAAAAGTCCCCGGCAACGGCGCCAAAAACTTGATCGCTCGACTTCGTGAGTCGAGAATGGGGTACAAACTGCAAGTGCACAGTTCTATCGCGTAGTTTTAAAAGATATCGATCCCACAGGGACTTATGAATCGATATACCGTTATCTAAGGTTACTTCGTAAAGCTAAGGTGGATAATGTTTGATTGTTTGGGAAAAAGCTAAAAACTAAACTAAGATCTAGATTAAATGTTAATAAAGCGGATATCGGTATGTAGTTCGTCGTAATTAGGGAATCAATCCTTTGTCGGTCTCTTGGTTTTAAAATAAATCTTTTCAGTTGACTTTATTGATTAAAAGTTTTATCTCAAACTCTCGCTCTGTTGAATAAACCATGATTTTATGTTAATGTAGCTGTCACTTATAATTAAGTCAAAAACCATTTTTTGAAAGCAATACAATCCATAGAAACTCTTTTCAAGAAAACACTGACCGTTTAAACACCCTTATCTCAAACTCTCGCTCTGTTGACTTAGGTTATATAATTAAATTCGAATGCTTAACTCTCGTCCTCACATTCAATCTTTAAAAATACTTTTTGGAAAAGATCGGAATTTAATTAACTCTAAAACTTGCTCTCGCCCTGATCTAGAACTAATGTCCAATTTACACTGTCCAGTCAAAACCTCAAACTCTCGCTCTATTGATTTTAACTTCTTTATGTCTTTTACTTTCGTACAAAAACTTTGTTAATAAACCTGTAAATTGAGACCGTACAAAAGAGTGATTTTAATTGTAAACTTAAATAAACCAACTTAGTTTTGATTCCTTCATTCCGCTTACTTTACATACCGATACCTAAATAAATTAGCCAGACATGCTAAACAGACTTAAATAAATAACATGCATAAACAGACTCATCCCAGGCAGATAATATAAATAAGTAATAAAACAAAGCACTAAATAATAATTAAAGAACCTGAATAAGTTAAACAGTAGTCTTGAACACTCCACCACAAGCCGGTAGGATTTGTTCTTGGATTCTTCAATTAAACAACAAATTAAAACGAAGGAAATAAAAACTAGATTCTAACGTAAGGTTAGATCCGGTAAAAAGGTACACAATAGTTTCCGGTGTAGAAACTATTGTGCGAAAAGAATTGACTAAATGCTAAAAAGGAAAATAGAAATTGCAAGGGAAATAGTGTAGAACTCGTAAAAATAATAAAGAAACAATGCCTAAGCTGCTGGAAAAGAAAATATGCAAAAGCGAAAACGGCAAAGAAAATTGTGGAAAAACGTGGAACCCTTTTAGGTTTGGCAAGTGGCTATTATTATTGGTGCCTTGAGTAACTGCTTCCGCTTCCAAAGGTCTTCAACGTGCAAAGTATTTAGGCGTGGACATCGGCTTCAACTCTCCCTCAACGTCTCTGAAGCGTTGCTTGCGCCAAAAATGTAGGGGACTGGTGTGACGTTCGTCACACCATGTGTGACGTTCGTCACAGGAGTGTGCAAGGCGTGACGCTCGTCACAGCCTCTGTGACGCCCGTCACAGGCACAGCACCTGTGTTCTTGTACTTTGGGCTGGGCTTTGACATTTGGTTCATTTTCTCTCTTTTTGCACCTCCTTTTCTTCCATTTTTACTTGCGCTTCAAAATAAGCCACCTGAGACAAATAGGAAGAAAATACCGCATAATATCTAATAAAATGAAGTGAACTGGAATAAATAATGATAAAATTTAATTGAATTAAGTCCTAAAATATGATATAATTTCATGTTATCACTAATGATGATATAGTTTGGTATGATCCTTCTTTGAGCAGTTTGGAGATTATTGATTGTTGTGGTGAATTCTCTAATGTGCCTCTCATTGGTACACAAAGAGGAATTAACTACAACCCTGCTTTGGCTCGTCGTCAACTTGGGTTCCCCTTGAGAGACACATCTAATAACACTTTGTTAGAAGGTCTTTTCTATCAAGAGGGTAAAGATCCTCAACATTTGAAGCAGAAGATTGTGCATGCTTAGCATAATGTGCATAGGAAGGGAAGATCCGAGCTTGGTCCGTGCAATTGTGTAGCTTTGGAAGCATACACTCTTTGGGTGAAGAAGAGAGCTTTGGAGTTGAAGATGCCTTATCCTTGTGAGAGACCTATGTCTGTGGTTGTGGTTGAGCCATTAACTCTCCCTAACCAAGATGTAGAGGAGTTGGAAGACGCACTCGCCAAAATGAAGCAAGAGAAAGATATGTGGGAAGAGCGTTTACATGCTTTGAGCAAAAAGCATGAGGAGTTGCAGTTGGAGTCTAAGGACAAAGATACACTTATTGAGCTACTTGAAGACCGAGTGACAAAGAGACAGAGAGAGTCGGAGGTTTCATTTTCCTCTAGAATGCCTCAACCTTCCGTTGTTTGGAAGAAGATTGTTGATCAACTTGTCCTCGAGAAGACTCAGATGAAGGCTCCTTTTGAGACCCATATTCGACGCATTCGAACGAAGTACGCGCCTTCAGACAGATCTTCTGATGTTGTTAGGGATCCTTAGGATGACTAGTCTTCTTTTCTCTTGTATTTTTCATTTGGTTTCTGAAGTTGTACTCAGTGTAATCCTTCCAATTATATAAATAAAAAGAGATTTTTATGGTCATATCAAATTTTTGCAATTGTTGTTAAGTATATATATTTGTAAATGATATAGTAAGTTCCTTGAAAGTAAAAATAAATAAACAAGCATTGCATTTCATGCATCATTTGCATAAACAGGTTTTTCTTCCGCCAGATGTCTTATTGGTTATTCTTCTGTGCTTCAGCCAAGCTGACTCATCGGTACAACACTCGTGCCAATCATCTGAGAATCATGGAACATCTTGAGCAAGAGAACAGAGAGTTGAAGGACGAGATCGCTCGACTGACTGCCATGATGGAGTCAGTGTTGGCTGCTCAGAGTTAATCTTCTCCAACGCCCGCAACTCCTCTTCCTCCTCAGAGGACTGTTATTTCAGAGGTGGCTACATCTACTATGCCTGCTGCTACCGCTCACTTTGTGCCTGCTATGCCTGCCGGATTCCCGTGGGGAATGTCACCGAACTTCATGCCTGAAGGTTTTGTGCTTACCTTTGCTTTTATGCCAACATCTAGCCCGGTCATGTCTGTGCCACCTCCCGTTGTGCACACCTTACCTCGTGTAGAGGACACCATTTATCATTCTGAGCCGTTTGATGGCCTGGATGTTTATGAGAAAATAGACGAGATGAAGGATCAGTTTCTTGAGTTGCGCAAGGAATTGAAGACGTTGAGAGGAAAGGATTTGTTTTGGAAAGTGCTGTTGAGTTATGTTTGGTGCCGAATGTGAAGATTCCGGTGAAATTCAAAGTGCTTGAATTTGAAAAATATAGAGGAAACGCGTGTCTACTCAGTCATCTAGTAATGTATGCTCGTAAGATGTCTACCCAAACTAACAACGATCAACTGTTATTACACTACTTCCAAGACAGTTTGATCGGTGTTGCGCTCCGTTGGTATATGGGGTTGGACAGTGCAAGCATTCGCACTTTCAACAACTTGGGAGAAGCTTTTGTCAAGAAATATAAGTATAACATGGATATGGCGCCTGATAGAGACCAGTTGAGGTCTATGTCTTAGAAGGATAATGAGACATTCAAAAAGTACGCGCAGAGGTGGAGAGAATTGACTGCTCAGATCACTCCTCCTTTAGAGGAGAAGGAAATGACAAAAATCTTTTTGAAGACCCTGAGTTCATTTTATTATAAATGCATGATTGCCAGTGCCCCGAGTGATTTTACCAAAATGGTAAACATGGGGATGAGGCTTTAGGAAGGTGTCCGTGAAGGACGTTTGTCAAAGGAGGAAGCATCATCATGTAAGAGATATGGCAGTAGCTTTGGGAAGAAGAAAGATAGTGAAGCTAATGCAATTTCTAGTGGGAGGCAGAGGAGGCCTCAGATCAGAAGAAATCAATCATCCTGTCAACACCATCATTAAGTAACTTCGGTCATTCCTGTATTCTCGAATAATCAAGCAACATGAATTCAACAACAACAACGTCAACAACAACAACCGCAACAATGCACAAACACTTACAACAACAACAATACCAACAATCACCATCAATAGAACTTTGAGAGGAAAAAGGTTTCTTTTGACCCAATTCTTATGACATATGCAGCACTATATCCATCTTTGGTTCTCAAGAACCTACTCCAATCGAGAAACCCGCCACAAATTCCAGAACCACTTCCATGGTGGTACAAGCCTGAACTCCGTTGTGCTTTTCACCAAGGAGCACCCGGACATGACATAGAGAATTTTTATCCGCTCAAGTATGAGGTTCAGAAACTGATAAAGAGTGGAATGGTGTCCTTTGAGGACCGTGCGCCAAACGTGAAAGCAAATCCACTACCCACTCATGGGAATTCTTCTATTAATATGATGGACAGTTGTCCTGGAGAGTTTAAAGTGTTTGATGTTCATTTCATTCGGAGGTCCTTGGTGACGATGCACAAGGACATTTCTATTGTGAGTGATTGTGAGCATAACCATGATGGTTGTGCTATCTGTAGTGTCAACCCGAGAGGTTGTGAGGTTGTGAAAAGGGACATTCAGCGGTTGATGGATGAAGGCATGATTCAAATTGTTCAACCCCGTCATGTAGATGACGATGTGAATGTCATAGTTCCCATTTTCAAGAATCCCGAGAGAGTGGTGATTCAATACGACAACAATAACAGTAACGTCATCAACAACAGATCGGTATCATCATTGGTCATACGGTTAACGGGTTCAGTCCCGTATCAGTACAATGCAACAATGATGAAGGATGGTCAAGAGGTCCCGTTGCCTACGACCAGCTTTGTAGTGAGCATTGTTGATGTTACCAAGGTGATCCGCAGTGGTCGTGTGTTTCGGCCGGTGTTCCCAAAAGATAAAGAAGATTCAGCTGTCAGTAAGGAAGTAGAAGTGCCTATTGTAGATCCGGTTAGTGCTTCAAAGAATAAGTCTGGTGAGTCCAGCAATTTGAAGGCTAATGATGATGATGAGGTACTTCGTCTGATCAAGAAGAGTGAGTTCAATATGGTGGAGCAGCTGCTCCAAACCCCCTCAAAAATTTCAGTATTGTCTTTGCTTATGAATTCATAAGCACACAGAGAAGCACTGCAAAAAGTTATTGAGCAAGAATTTGTGGAACATGATGTTACGATGGATCAATTCGATCTTATTGTGGCTAACATCATTTCCTACAACAATCTCAGTTTCTCTGATGAAGAACTCCCTGAGGAGGCTAGGAATCATAACTTGGCTTTGCATATCTCTATGAATTGCAAAGATGATGCTTTGTCTAATGTGCTCATTGACATCGGGTCTTCATTGAATGTGCTGCCGAAGTCGACTCTGTCAAAGCTATCATATCAAGGAGCGCCTATGAGGTATAGTGGTGTCATCATCAAAGCTTTTGACAGTTCACGCAAGACAGTTATTGGTGAAGTGGACCTTCCAGTGAAGATAGGTCCGAGTGACTTCCAAATTACTTTTCAAGTAATGGATATCCACCCGGCCTACAGTTGTTTGTTGGGAAGGCCATGGATCCACGAGGCGGGAGCTGTCACCCCCACATTGCATCAGAAGCTCAAATTTGTGAAGAATGGAAAGCTTGTTATTGTTGGCGGGGAAAAGGCGTTGTTGGTTAGCCACCTGTCATCTTTCTCTTATGTTGAAGCTAAGGATGAGGTTGGAACTCTGTTCCAAGCCTTATCTATTGTTGCTGAAAAGAGAGTTGGGGCACCCATGTCCTCATTGAAAGATGCAAGGAAGATTGTTGAAGAAGGCAATGTTGATCAGTGGGGGCGTATGGTAGAGGTCTCCGACAACAAAGGTAGAACCGGTCTGGGCTTTCAGCAGGGTTCATCAACTGCAAGGTCTGAAGATATGCAACTCAGATTCCATAGCGGAGGGTTCATTCATGGCAATGAACAACACTTAGTTGCTGTGCTAGAGGATGACGAAGAGGAAGACTGCACCAATTTTGTGACACATGGAAAGGCTTGCAACAATTAGACTGCTGTTGATATTCCTGTTATTTTGCATCAATCTAAGTAATTGCTTTTATATGTTTTGAAAAATCCTTCTCATATGCCTAAGGGAGAAGTGAACATTGTTTGGGCATTTTGAAATTGATCATTAATAAAATTAATTCTATTTATCCACATCTATGATGTTTTGTTTTTACTTTTTGCTTTATTCTGAAAATGATAATCACAAAAAACATAAACAATATAATTGTCCATCTGCATAATATTTGGTCACAAATTCACTTCTCTAAAATCAAAATATTAAATCATTATGCAGGTTGGTTCCTAACCCCATTGAATACATTGATCCTTCTCCTTCTCCAAATTTTAAATTCCCTGTGTTTGAGGTCGAGGAGGAAGATGATGAAGAAATGAGCGATGAACTATCTCGTCTTCTTGAGCATGATGAGAAGACCATTCAGCTGTTTGAAGAGCAGATTAAGTTAGTCAACTTTGGTTCCGAGGATGATGTGAAGGAAGTCAAGATTGGGTCTCGACTGTGTCCAGATGTCAAGAAGGGGTTGGTTGATCTTCTTTGAGAATATCCAGATGTGTTTGCTTGGTCCTATCAAGATATGCCTGGTTTGGATTCTGAGATCGTGGAGCATAGATTGTTGTTGAAGCCAGAATGCCCGACAATCAAACAAAAGTTAAGGAGAACACATCCTGATATGGCAGTGAATATTAAAGAGGAAGTGCAGAAGCAGATTGATGTCGGTTTCCTTGTGACCGCTGAGTATCTGTAATGGGTGGTCAATATTGTACTTGTGCGAAAGAAAGATGGAAAAGTTCGCATGTGTGTTGACTATAAAGATTTGAATAAAGTCAGTCTGAAAGATGATTTCCCTCTGCCAGACATTGATATATTGGTAGACAATACTGCTAAATTCAAAGTCTTTTCGTTCATGGACGGATTTTCCGGGTATAATCAGATCAAGATGGCACCCGAAGATATGGATAAGACCGCATTCATTACACCTTGGGGAACATTCTGTTATAGAGTGATGCCTTTCGGTTTAAAGAATGTTGGTGCAACTTACCAGAGAGCAATGACTACTCTTTTTCAGGATATGATGCATAAAGAGATTGAAGTTTATGTCGTTGACATGATTTCTAAATCAATTGATGAAGAGGAACATGTTAAGCATTTATTGAAGTTATTCTAGCGTTTGAGGAAGTATAAACTCCGCTTGAATCCCAATAAGTGTACATTTGGTGTTCGTTCTGGTAAGTTGTTGGCCTTTATTGTCAGCGAGAAGGGTATTGAAGTTGATCCTGCCAAGGTCAAAGCAAACAAGAAATGCTTGCACCCAAAACTGAGAAGCAAGTCAGAGGTTTTCTCGGCCGCTTGAATTATATCTCAAGATTCATTTCACACATGACTGCCACATGTGCGCCTATATTCAAGATTCTTTGGAAAGATCAATCTTGTGATTGGACCGAAGACTTCCAGAAAGCTTTTGATAGTAGCAAGGAATATCTGCTTGAGCCTCCGATTTTGTCTCCGCCTATTGAAGAAAGACCATTGATCATGTATTTGACTGTGCTTGAAGATAGTATGGTTTGTGTTCTAGGTCAGTAAGATGAGACTGGAAAGACATAATTTGCAATTTACTACCTCAGTAAGAAGTTCACCGACTGTGAGACTCGATATTCTTTGCTTGAGAAGACTTATTGTGCATTGGCTTGGGCTGCTAAGCGTCTGCGTCAGTATATGTTGAATCATACCATTTGGTTGATATCCAAAATGGATCCAATCAAGTATATATTTGAGAAGCCTGTTTTAACTGGGAGAATTGCCCGTTGGCAGATGTTGTTATCAGAGTATGATTTTGAATACCGATCTCAGAAAGCGATCAAAGGTAGTATCTTGGATGACCATTTGGCTCACCAACCAATTGAAGATTACCAGTCAGTGCAGTATGAATTTCCTGACGAAGAGATCTTGTACTTGAAAATGAAAGATTATGATGAACCATTGATTGAAGAAGGACAAGAACCTGGTTCCCGTTGGGGCATGGTATTTGATGGAGCTGTTAATCAATATGGTAAAGGCATTGAGGCAGTAATTATTACTCCTCAAGGCACGCACTTTCCATTTACACCTAGATTGACTTTCAAGTGTACAAACAATATGGCAGAATATGAAGCTTGCATTATAGGGATTGAAAAGGCCATTGATCTCAGAATCAAGTACTTAGATGTCTTTGGAGATTCGGCTTTGGTTGTGAATTAGATCAAAGGTGAATGGGAGATGAATCAACCCGGTTTAATACCATATAGAGACTATGCGAGGAGGATTTCAACTTTCTTTACAAAGGTTGAGTTTCATCATATCCCTCGAGATGAAAACCGGATGGCAAATGCTCTTGCAACTTTGGCTTCCATGATTGTAGTGAAGTATTGGAATGAGGTTCCCAATTTAACCGTGATGCGTCTTGATAGACCAGCTCATATGTTTGTTGTTGAAGAGGTCAAAGACGAGAAACCGTGGTATTACGACATCAAATGTTTTCCTTCAAAGTCAAACTTACTTTCCCGGGGCATCTTTGAAAGATAAGAAGACTTTGAGAAGATAAGCCGGCAATTTCTACCTGAATGGTAATGTATTGTATAAGAGAAATTTCGACATGGTTCTGCTCAGATGCGTGGATAGACACAAAGAAGACTTGTTGATGAATGAAGTGCATGAAGGTTCCTTTGGTACTTATTCCAATGGACATGCAATGGAAAAGAAGATGTTGCGAGCAGGTTACTATTGACTGACAATGGAATCTGACTGTTGCAAGTTTGTGAAGAAATGCCACAAGTGTCAAATTTATGCGGATAAGATTCATGTTCCTCCGACACTATTGAATGTTATTTCTTCCCCCCTTCTCCATGTGGGGAATTTATATGATTGGCATGATTGAGCCCAAAGCTTCGAATGGACATCGTTTCATTTTGGTGGCTATGGACTACTTCACAAAATGGGTTGAAGCAGCATCGTATGCAAATGTAACCAAGCAAGTTGTTGTGAGGTTTATCAAGAATCAGATTATATGCCGATATGGTGTGCCAAGTAAGATCATTACTGATAATGGATCTAACTTGAACAACAATATGATGGAAGCCCTTTGCAAAGACTTCAAGATTGCACATCATAATTATTCTCCCTACAGACCTAAGATGAATGGGGATTTTGAAGCTGCCAATAAGAACATTAAGAAGATTATCCAGAAGATGGTTGTAACATATAAGGATTGGCATGAGATGCTCCCATTTGATTTGCACGGGTATCATACATCCATCCGCACTTCAACAGGGGCAACCCCTTTCTCTCTTGTTTATGGTATGGAAGCAGTGCTCCCCGTAGAGGTTGAGATTCCTTCATTGCGTGTGCTCATGGAAGCCAAGTTGACTGAGGTTGAATGGTGTCAGACCAGGTATGATCAGCTGACTTTGATTGAAGAGAAGAGATTAACTGACATGTGCCATGGTCAGTTATATCAACAAAGGATGAAGAAAGATTTTGATAAGAAGGTCATACCTCGTGTATTCAGAGAAGGTGACCTTATGCTCAAGAAGATTTTATCTTTCAAACCAGATTCTAGGGGAAAGTGGACTCCTAATTATGAAGGCTCATATGTTGTCAAGAGAGCCTTTTCAAGCGATTCTTTGATTCTTACAACTATGGATGGTGAAGAGTTCACTCGTCCTGTGAACGCAGACGCAATCAAGAAATACTTTGCCTAAAAAAAGAAAAGAACAACTCGCTAAGTTGAAAACCCGAAAGGGCGGCTTAAGCAAAAATGAGCGTCTCGGTGGATTGAAAATCCGAAAGGGCGATCCAGGCAAAAATTAGATACATAAAACAGAAAAATTTCCCGATAACTTGAGTACCCCGCCCTGGGGCAACTTATGCAAAAATTAAGGATTATGGCAAGTAACTGCATGCTATCGATCGTCTAGTATTGGAGAAACTTTGTTGAGCACAAGGGTTAACGTCAGTTCATTATCCCTAGTGGCGGTCAAAAGCACATCGGACATTAAGAGTTGGAAGAAGGATTAGTGGTCATTTGTATTCAATGTAACCCTTTTCCATGTAAATTACCATTTTCAACTTTGTAAAGATCTATGGAGTCTTGTCATTTACAGACTACCATTCTATTAAATAAAGTTGAGCCTTTATCCAAATGTTTCTACTCTTATTTATTTCAGCCAAATAGTTTTAAATTTTATTATGATCCTTTTTGAAATTAAATTTTTTAAATCAAAATCATTTTCTTAGACATATAAAAGCAAGAATTTTTCAGAGGCAGTTTTAAAGCAATATCAACAACATTTCAAAAAACAACAAGTCCTAAGTGTGGAGCTTTATGGGTTCCCCAAGTTGATAACCCTTAGGGTATCCCTAGCCGAGTTTGTTGATTCAATTCCCCTTGGTGTGTTCATCCTAACTAATGACGGGTGTTCTCTCTGTCAGACTTTTATTATCTCCTTACCCAGTGACAGGTAGTGGATAAATAGAGTTCTGCTCCTCCTGTGTTGAAGATTGTTTCTTCCCCAGTTGAGTTGAGTGCACATTTCCTTAGTGAAATCGCTTTTCCCTGCATTGATTCAAGAACTTCAGTTTTATCCTGATCTACTTAATCCCCTACATATGTTTTATTTCCCTGACTGAGTCTTTCCATTTTTTTGGAATTCCTCTAGTCTGTCCGTCAGTTTTTAAGTCGTAGCCTGGCCTACGCATAACCCTTTTCTCCCCCAGAGTCTCTGTCTCCCTGGCGAGTTTTCCTTATGGAGTGCATTATACTCCTGCGGATCTTTGGTCTCTCTTATTTCTTTTCCTTTGTGGCAACATTTCCCCACCGAGAATTTGCTTTTTACATACATATCATATGCATCATGAGGTCTCTTAGGGACCAAAATTTATTTCTATGTTGTTATTTAAGCCCATTCTACTGAGTCGATACGAAGATTTTAACCTTCATCTCCTCAGTTAGAACGTCCTTAAATAGGGGCAGCTGTAAGACCCCAATTTTGACCCTAAGATCCCTCATGTTATCTCATCATATGCATTAGCATTGGGATCACACCTTGGCATTTTCCTTACCCCTCTTTCATTGGGTTTGTTTTGAGAGATATCACCAAGCACTATGTGATTGTATCATACTTGTATTGTAGCATTTCACTAACTAAAATACCAAAAATATGTCTTTGTATTTGCCTAACTCTTTTGTAGGTAGGGCATGATCATCAAAATTCATCAAGTTCACACCTAGGGTTTAAGACCCTTATGGCTAAAAGCACAACCAATGATTGATTCACAATGTATCTAAGCATCATATGTGAGTCCCAATGATCTCTACATGTTATATTGATCAAGTATTCTTCAAGAGCTTGGAAGTGATTTGCCTTGGAAGCCCGAGTTTGACTGTGTATCTTGAGTAACTGCTCCAACAAGCTATCTCACCAATTGATCCAATTTCTCAAGTTACACTTCAAAATTCATCATCTTATGCATATATGATCTACCATGAGCCTAAAAAGTCAAGAGAATTGAAGGTTAGCAAGTTGGTTGATGGTGGCTGGCCAGATGAATTCATCTGATCAAAACTGGGTCTCCCTAGACCCTGTCTCCTACAATTTTCATCATATGAAAATGATTTTAAGATAAAAGTTACTCTAAATTACATTCTAAACAACTTTCATGTTGAGACCAAGAGCTAGTTTTGCTTGGAAAATCAGTTTCTATGTTGAAACATTATAGGTCATTTTGTCTAAACCCTAATTTAAAAGTCAACTTCCCAAGGCCATAACTTGCTCAATTTTTATGAGATGAAATATTTCCAAGTTTCACAATAAAACTAAATATGTATACTTCAACTTTGATGTTTGGAGTAAGAGCTAAATCAACTTTTATGAGCATGTGATATGAGGATACATTATAGGTCATTTTTGCCCTATACCATTGAACAGGTGATTTTTCCAAACTTCAAAAATGCATAACTCTATCATCCTAAATCCAAACGAGATGAAATTGGTGACTATTTTGAAGATCTTTGATAGAGATATACCTTTGATGAAGACACTTTTCTTATTTGAGGCTCACATAAAAAGTTAAGTAAGGTGGAATATTGAGATATATGGCTTGACACTTAGAAAAAATTTTAACATGTTGAAATTTCCAAACTTCCACCTCAAAATTCACCATGACCCAAGCTCCAAACGAAAAAAGTGTTCCACATCAAAGTTGTTCCCCTTGATCTAAGCTTTCCAAAGACCCCAAGTTCTTGCATTTTGTATGAGGTTTGCTAGGGCTGCGCATGACTTTAACAGGTCTGCATGATTGGAAGAAATCAAATGCCAAAAATCACATTTCACATTGCCTTGACATCCAAGCCTCATTTGAACTTCAGAATGATTGCAAGTGGACCAAATTGGATTACTTCATGGGTCTGTACACGCCCATGCAAGCTTGTACATGAAATGTCCAAATTTAGCAATTTTTCAAGTGTGCAAATATCAGTTCCAATTGCTATAAATACAAGCCCTTGGAGCTCAATTCAAGGACACCTGGCACGCCAGCTTTGCCCCCCAATTGAAACCCTCACATTTCAAAGGAAAACCTGAGAATTTTCAACTTGAAAATTGAGTTTGAATCTCACTATTTGGAGATTCAAGAACTCCAGGATCCAAAGCTTTGTACCATTGCCAAACCTCTCCTGCAAGCTTCTCAAGTGTGATCAGATCGAGTTTGAAGCAAGCAACATCAAGTTCTGCACAGCATTGAAGGTAAATTTCAGAAAACTTCATCTCTTCGATTCTCACTCAATTCTAATCAATTCTCTTGGATCTTTGGTTGTCTGAAGTCCTACCAATGTAGACAAGAAGATTGAGTTGCTTTGAGGTCAAATCGAAGCAACTCAGTTGTCACACCTCAAAATTCAACTTCTCATATCTTTTTATATATTTGGAGTTAGTTGAAATCGAGGTCAGATTCGTGCTCTACGCCATTTTTTTCTTTCAGATCATGTCCTCCTTTTCTATTTTGGTGATGGTTGAGGGTGATTCAGTCCGGTGAGGTCCATCGGAGAAGAAGACCGGAGCTCTGGCTCCGGCGGTGTGTTGGCACGTCTCCCAGCCACAGGATCCATTCAAATTGTTTAAATCTTAGGCGTTGGTTTTGAATACCACGCGTGTGGTGCGCTGACTAGGTTCCATCATGGAATGCGCATTTGTGTCCACTTGATTTGCCACCTCAATTAATGAGGGAGATCAAGTGGCTCACATTTTTTTTATTTTCTGATTTTTATTTTAATTCATTTGATTTTCATTAATTCATATAAATTTTAATATTGATCCAAAAAATATGAGAGTTTCACCAAAAAAATTTAAATAAATTCCTCTTTCATATTCTGAATAAAAATTATTTTTTGGATCATTATTAATATTTTTCATGATTTAATTGATTTTGTGATTATTTTTAATTGTTTAAAAATACTTTTAAGTTTCCAAAAATTCTGAATTTTTTTCTCCAAGGTCCTTTGACCTTGTTTGACGTATGATAAATCTCATGGCCATTTCTTTTGTGTTTTGATGAGGTTTTAGGAATTTGACAAACCATGTTTAATTTAAATGCATTATTTTAGTATTTTTAAATTGAATAAATGCTAAATAATTGTGTTGACCTCTTGTGATGGTTTGTGTATGTTTGACTTGTGTTGTTGGGCCTTGATCAAGGTTGATTTGACTTTGCTAGTTTAATATCATTGGATTTAGGGGATTGATGGAATTTACATTCCATCTCCCAAAATGAATGAATGATATTAACTTGGTAAAAGTCCTCCTTTGATCAATTTGAGTTTTGATCCATTCCCCTCCCTCTTCATCTAATTCCCCTTATTTATGCATCCATTTCATTTGGTCTATGATGTCTCTAAATCCTAAGGCTAGTTGATTGCAAAATTGGCATAAGTATGGATGAGATTAGGCCACCTCTTTTGCATATTCTTTTTTAGTGTGGTATATTTCATGATCATAGTCCATTATACTATACCTCTAACATACATTAACACCAAAATTCTATTGCCCGACCTCAAATAGTTGTGACTTCTACATAAGTCCAATTACGATTGGTTAACATAGCGCTAAATTTTTGACACAAAAGGCATAGCATTCTAATTAGTGAGATTGTAAGTCTCCCATCTTTCATGGTATTGTGTGGAAACTTGACATTTTTTCCTTCCTTTGGAAGATGTCTTGGCTCAAAGATCCATGCTTGTGATAAGTGGGTTGAGTGTTCTCCAAAGAATGACTTAAAACAAAAGTAAAAACCAAAACAATACTAACTTCTAACTTATTAACAACTAACATTTAATTTCAAGTCCTTTATTTTAATGCACTTTAATTTTTAAGTTCTATTCATTTGCCATTATTCATACTATTCTAATTGTTTATGTTAATGCCATTTTCACTTTGTCCATTTGGACCATATTGTGTGATATATCTTGCTTGTGTGTATTTTGTTTGTTTGTGTGATTTTTGACCATTAATGTACATAATAAGAAACAAAAACCCTAAAAAACTATTGTGTGGACTATTGGTTTGATCTTGGAGAATTGGACTTAGAATTTAGGCAACATCCCTATGCAAAAGGACTTGGCCAATGCCAACTTTCATTTAACCAAGTCCTTGCAATTTGAAATTTCATTTGACACATCTTTGAAGATCCCTTTGAGTTCATATGCAACATGGTCATTGTGAAGTTGTTATTTTGAACTTGTGACTTATGGAATTCATCTGCTACATGGGCAAATTTGAAGGAGATCATATAGTGGCTAAGGCTTGGATGGGGCTATCTTTATTTGATGCCTTGCTCTTCAGGATAACATTGTATGCATTTGTTTGTGGCTTGATTCTAATGTCCAAGGGAATTTGGGTTTCTATAAGACATTCTTGTCTATTAGATTGCTACCCATTGGTCAAATCTTTTCAACTCTTAACTTTTAATTTTATGCATAAGATTAGTCTCTTCATCTCCTCCCTATTTATTTAATTTCAAAATCTCTCCCTCCTTTTAAAAAATTCTTCTTTGCTTGAACTAGTTTTGTTCTAAACTTTGACCACTTTGCAAAACTAGAAAATTTGGCCTTATGCCATTGCTTTTTCAAACTTCTTTTCTTAATCAAACTTGTAAATAAACTTAATTATATTTGACCTAAACTTTCAAAAAACCAAAAAGAGTTAACTCATTCAAATCATTTTTGGGCCTTTGTGCCTTCCAAACTTAATTTTTGTTAAAAACAATGCATCCACTTTGAAATTTATATCACGAACTACGAGGTTTTGATCCCTCATTTTTACGTTGGTACGTAGGCACAAGTCCGAAGGTCTTGTCAAACACAAAAATATAATTAATGAATTCTTTTCTCATCCCCCCATTCTATTCGTTTGTAAACATAACTTTGTACAAAATACATATGCACACATGAAAGGGCTCCCTAGGAGTACCTAGGACACTTTTGGTGCTAACACCTTCCCTCTGTGTAACCATCCCCCTTACCTGTAATCTTTGACATTTTATTAGTTTTGATTTGAAAACGTCTTACTTTTTGGGTTTTGTTCGTACTTTTCCCTTTTCCCTTGAAAACAATAATAGCGCGGTGGCGACTCTTGGTATTTAATGTCTTGCTTATCCATAGCTTGATGATCATGAATTTACCGCTACACCTGTTTATCACCTGACTAAAAAACAAAACAAACAATAAAAAGAAAATAGTGCAACAATTAGAAGCGTGGTTTGCCTCCCACGTAGCGCTTCGTTTAACGTCACATGGCTCGACGGTGTATCACACTATCCTTTGAGACGAACATCCTCTACCAGGCCAATGTTTTGTCCTTGGTGATAAGGTTTCACTCTTTGCCCATTAACTTTAAAAGTGTCCTTATTCGCCTTATTCTTCAGCTCTATTGCACCATGAGGGAACACTTTATTGACAAGAAATGTCCCAGATCATTTAGACTTCATCTTTTCAGGAAACAACTTCAACCTGGAATTAAATAAGAGAACCAACTGTCCTTCCCAATATTCCTTCTTTTGAATTTTTTGATCATGCCATTTTTTGTTTGTTTTTGATAAAGTTTGGCATTCTCGTGAGCTTGATTCCTAAATTCTTCCAACTCATGGAGTTGAAGGATTCTGGAAGTTCCTGCTTCTGAGAGATCATAATTCAGAAATTTGTAGGCCCACAGTGCTTTGTGTTCCAACTCCAAAGGCAAATGACAAGCTTTTCCATAAACTAACTTTTATGGAGACATACCTATTGGTGTTTTTAATATGGTTATGTATGCCCACAAAGCATCATCCTACTTGGTTTCCTAATCCTTCCTGAAGGAATTTACAGCTTTTTCTAGTATTTGCTTGAGTTGCCGATTAGAAACTTCCACTTGGCCAGTAGTCTGATGATGGTACGGGGTAGCAATTTTGTGTTTCACATTGTACTTATTGAGTAGATTTTCCATGAGGAGATTTAATAAATTGTTGGTGTAAGCCCTAGAGGCCAATACTTTTGGTACTTGTATCGAATTATTTAAAGGCATTTTCTTTATTATGGTTGATTAATAAATTCCCTGGAATAGATAGTCCGTTTAATGTATTAAGTGTGACTTAATCATGAGAACACATTAAACATAAGGACACTATTCTTAAAGTATCCGTAGTCGAGCTTTAGTGTGAAGTGGGATAACATTAAAGCATTAAGACTATTATGTTTGTAGACTGATGATCACATCTCATGGATCATGGATAAAGAGTTATCAAGTCTTAAACATAGGTATGAATATTAGGAGTAATATTTATACCGGATTGACCCGCTATGAGAATACTATATAGAAAGTTATGCAAAGTGTCATAAGTTATTCTCATGGTGATAATAGTGTATACCACTCTTCGACCTGAAACCACTATGGATCCTAGATGTAGAGTCGAGTGCTTTATTACTGATCCAACATTGTTCGTAACTGGATAACCATAAAGACAGTTGATGGGTACTCCACGAAGCATGCTGAGGGACATGAGTGTCCTAGATGGAATTTGCCAATCCTGCGTAACAGGATAAATGTCTATGGACCCAATATTGAACTGGACAAGGGTGACACGATCTATACCTTGTGTTCAATATAGATATAAGGGCAAAGGGGTAATTATACACATAATTATTATCACAGGAGGTTTTGTCAGATCACATGACATTTTCGTGACTTGGGTAGCAGTGATGTGTTGCTAGATACCGCTCACTGTTTATTATGTTAAATACGTGATTTAATATAATTGCCAACGCCGCGAAAACCTATAGGGTCACACACAAAGGACGGATTGATGAGAGATAGAATAATTAAGGAACATCGTAAGGTACGGTGTACTTAAGTAGAATACGAAATATGGTAAGGTACCAAATACTTAAGTGATTTTGGCATATTATGAGATATGGGCCAAAATGCACTTAAGTGGGCTTTTTGGCTTGAAGCCCACACAAGTGGTTCTATAAATAGAACCCCTTGGGTAGAAGCATTGTCACTCCATAGTAACTCACTGAGACAGAAAACACAACTGAAGAGTTGGAATTTCGTATCTCTCTCTCACTCAAAGCCTTCATTCATAACAGCTAGCACTGCGATTGAAGGAATCCGTTCGTGTGGACTGAGTAGAGACGTTGTCATCGTTCAACGTTCGTGATCGCCCCGTGGATCTGTATCAAAGGTTTTTAATCATTATCAGAGATCTGCACCAAAGGTTTGAATCGCCACAAGAGGTAACGATTCTATCACTGATCATGCCCATTCGTAAGGATCACTAAATGGAGAAATTTTTAAATTCCGCTACGCCTTGGATGGCAATTCTCCTTCAGTGGTATCAGAGCCACTTACGAAACCATGAATCTGATATTTGTTTTTGTTCTGTAATAATATGATTAAAGATAGAATAAATCAAAGGTTAAATTGAGATCGATCAAGTTACATATATGTGATACATTATATATGATATAGTGTTCTCGTTTCGTTCATTCAAACCCTCGATGATTGTTTTCCTTTGAGCGATCAATGGTCGTTTGCTTCTTGATCCGACATTAGTATGGTGAAGCAATAACGTGTTGATCAATCATACTGAATTAACAATCGAGATGTGTTTGACGAACTGAAATTGGTGCATCAGGGTTAGTGACGGCACAAGGGTTGTGTTGTCAGAGAGTTATGCGATTGGGGTTTGATTGCACAAGAGTTGTGTGTTCTAAACACTTTTCTGAACAGTGTTAACCGGTTAACGCGTATGGTTAACCGGTTAACGAGAAACTGAATATAGCCTTCTAAACATTTTTGGAACAGTGTTAACCGGTTCACGCATATGGTTAACCGGTTAACGGAATGCGAAATAAATTTTTTGAGATTTTCAAACAGTGTTAACCGGTTAACGCATTTGGTTAACCGGTTAACGCAAGGCGGAAAACAGTTTTCCAAGACATTTTCAAACAGTGTTAACCGGTTAACGCATATGGTTAACCGGTTAACGCAAGGCAGAAAAGAATTTTCTAAAAGTTTTCAAACAGTGTTAACCGGTTAACGCATATGGTTAATCGGTTAACGCAAGGAAAAACTCACTCGTTCGGCTAGAAAAAGTGCTTTGAAGTATCAAGTGTTGATACGAAAAACGACGTCAATTTTAAATGAATTGTTCATTAAAATTTTCTAGCAGGGGCGCTGCCCCTTCGACCCCGCAAGGGGCGCTTCCCCCTTGACCCCTGTCCGGGCAGCGGACCCCCGGCTAACTCTGCGTAGTGTGATCGGTCGTCGAAATTTAATTTGATTTTAATTAATTAAAGGAATTAATAATAATAATAATAAAGTGTTTATTATTGTCTTGTGGTGATCGGTTATGGCCTTAGTTTTCCTTTATTTTGCTTTGGATTTTAAAATACGACCTGCGTGTCGTGCCTCTCCCTTAATCTCCCAAATGTAACTTCTCTTCTCATCTCACTCCCTCATATGTAAAACAAGTTTCGTTTATGTAATGTAATGATATGAAGAAAGCAAAGAAGTCAGTGCCAAAGGAGGACAACCTTGAAGATCTTGCTTGGAGAAGCTTAGATCGTTGTTAGGTTAGCTTAGGTTCTCTCATTGACTTGGGAGAACAATTGCGCTAGGGGCCATAACTGTTTCATTTTGTTTGTATGTATGTTGATGCATGTGAATGTATGTTGATGCATGTGAGAGACGGTTTATATGATAAACAAGCCGGTGAGATCAGAAAAAATTGCAATTCCCTCAAAATAAATATTAAGTTTTAAGCTTTCCAAGTTTTAACACTCATCAAGACTAGTATCGAATAATGTAGGTTTCGCCTACGCGAGGTGCATGTTCTATATTAGTAAGGTGCGATGGGATAATTGTAATATCCAACTGTTAAAACAATGGGTCAAACTTAACTAAACAAATTATAATAAGATTATATATATGTTTAGAAGCAAGAGTTGGGAATGATTCATATGATGGATTGGAATAAGGAGTTATTCACCCAACTGAAATTTTTGAGAGTTATATGAGATACAATTGGAAGGAGTTCCTACCTAAATAACCTAGTTTTGTGTAATCCGCCTACGCGGACTTAGAACGAAGTGAAATATGGATCTCGACCCACTAGAAAATCTTCCAACGGTATTTTCCGAATCAAATGATGAGGGTCATTTGTTTTGAGTAAAATAGTGGGAGCATATTTAATTAAAGGCCTAATTGAATATGTCAATGATACTTATATTTTCATTAATCCTTATGTAGATTACCATGACAGCAAACACCTCTAACAACATCCTGCGATCAATCCTTGATAAGGAAAAATTGTCTGGGATAAATTTCCTGGATTGGCACCGAAACCTGAGGATTGTCCTCAAACATGATAAAAAGTTGTATGTCTTGGAGACACCTGTTCCTGAAGAGGAACCTCCTAGTTCTGCACCTAAGGCAGAAAGAGATGCTTATAAGAAGCATGTTGATGATGCCAATGAAACTGCTTGTCTCATGCTAGCTACCATGAACTCAGAATTGCAAAAGCAACATGAGAACATGTCAGCGTTCGATATGATCGAACACCTGAAGTTGCTCTATCAAGAGCAAGCAAGGCATGAGAAGTTTGAAGTTTCAAAAGCCCTTTTTCAAAGCAAGTTAGCTGAGGGAGCCCCTGTAGGTCCCCATGTACTCAAGATGATTGGGTATATGGAAAACCTTGAGAGATTGGGTTTTCCCCTCGAAAAGGAACTTGCAACTGATTTGATCTTGCAATCGTTGCCAGATAGTTTCAGTCAATTTGTCTTAAATTTCAATATGATTGATATGGACAAATCTCTTCCTGAACTGATCGCCATGTTAAGAACTGCCGAGCAGAATCTGAAGTCAAAAGGGAAGTCCATTCTGATGATCGGAAATGGAAAGAGACAGAACAAAAGGCTCACTAAGCAGAGTGATAAGGGGAATGGCAAGGAAGTTGCCAATCCCAGATCCACTGTTGCTTTGAAGCCTAGTGGAGGCATAGCAAAAGAAGGCACCTGCTTCCATTGCGGTAAGACCGGACACTGGAAGAGGAACTGCCCAAAGTACCTGGAAGATAAGAAGAATGGAGTAGAGACTTCAACTTCAGGTATTTTTGTTATTAATTTATCTACTTCTGCATCATGGGTATTAGATACTGGATGCGGTTCTCACATTTGTACAAATGTGCAAGAACTAAAAAGGAGTAGAGATTTGGCAAAAGGTGAAGTCGACCTACGAGTTGGCTATGGAGCAAAGGTTGTTGCTTTAGTCGTAGGAACTTTTGTATTGACTTTACCTAGTGGTTTAATAATTTAGTTAGAGAACTGTTATTATGTACCTGCAATTAGCAGGAATATTATTTCCATTGCTTGTTTGGACAAGTTTGGTTTTTCATTTATAATAAAGAACAATTGTTGCTCAATTTATTTGAATGATATATTCTATGCTACTGCACAAATGAACAATGGACTATATGTCCTTGATCTTGAAATGCATATTAATAACATTAATACAAAAGGGTGAAACCTAACGAGTTAAAACCAACTAGGTAAGAATATTAAAACTCTTCGATCAAATCGAAGTGATGAGTATTTAATCCTAGAGTTTGATGACCATCTGAAAGAGTGTGGGATCCTATCCCAACTTACTCCTCCTGGAACATCCCAATGGAAGGGTGTATCTGAGAGAAGAAATCGAACCCTGTTGGACACGTGTAACACCTCAAAATTTGCCCTCTTCTCTTGGGATTAGCATTAACATATTACATACATTTTTAGGTCATTAGGCATTGCATATTTCATATCATGTGGTTACATTGTGCAAGCTATCTTCCCAAGTCTTGATCAGAAGATAGGAGGTCATGTGCAAGCCTAGGGTTTCATTGACTGATCATTGGCCATCTGAGGATTGGGCTATGAATTAGGGTTTTATGATTCTCAATGGATAGTGGTCTTCATCTTGATTGAAGTGATACATCATCATCATCATGGTTTGATTTCATCAGGAGATTGAAGCAGATTCCTTGAGATTAGGGTTTTGACCACTGGTCAACCCTAATCAGTTGCATTGGGCCAATCAGGGCATAATCAGGAGGTGGGGTCTATGATGGCTATGGGGTTCATTATGTGGTTATATTGTGCTTATTGAGGCTAGGGTGTCACTCTTGAGCCATTTCATCAGGAGACTGGAGTTTAATTGGATCTATGCATTGCCAGATTCATCTGTCAGTTGAAAAGTCAACTGTGGTCAACTGTACATGATCTGATGGATTTGGAGGTGGAAATGAGTTGGATACACTTCTTTTATGTTGGAACAAGTGTTATTTGACATCTCAAAGCTTAAGAATGAAGAAGATCAAGTCAGGACAAAAACTGCCAAAAATAGAAAGTGACTTGTAATAGAAGTTTCCAAAAATGGAAAGTTTTTGACCTCAAAATTACATGTCCAAGGAAGCTCTAAATGAAAATTTGTTCAACATGAAAGTTGTAGGTCTTGTTCTCACCTTTCCAAAAAGTCCAAGAACTTGAAAATCCCATGTATGGTTGTCAAGTTATGGTCCAGTGAATTTCAAAAATGACCCATAATCAGGAGGGCATAACTACCACATGGATTGTCCAAATTGGATGATCTTTATATGCACAAACTTCATTTGACATGTACTTTCATGGTGAATAATTGGATTTTCTTAAAAGTGGTCGATGCAAAAAGTCAAATTTCAACTGGACAGTTAAATAACCAGGGGCAAAATTGTCCAACTTGTGAAATAATTGGAATTTTTGGATGGGGATTTTTGCAACACTTCACGAATGGCATTTGAAACTTGTTGGAATATTCGTAACATGCCAAGGCTTCATGGTTTGGAAATTGGCTTTTGAAATGGACTTGAAAATGAACACATAAGCCATCACATAGTGAAAATGAGAAATATACCTCCAATGAGCATGCAACAAGTGGCAATAGCTCATGACAGGTGTTTAGAAGGTGTGTGAGGTGGCATTGAGCTGTCATGAGCTGGCACATGAAATGACCATTTTGCCCCTAACTTGAAATTAACACATTTCACTAATCATTTCCATTTGGTTAATTAGAGTGGTTAAACATGGATTAAGCTGGAGTATATATTGTTAATCATCATCAAATCATAACAGAAATTCACCATTCCCAAAATCAGATCAAAACTCTCAAGATTCATCACATTCTCTCAAGAACACATAGAACTTCAATCTCTTGAAACTTCCTCAATTCTTGCTCAATTTTCGAAGTTCTTCTTGCTGCCACTTCCTCTCATCATCATCTTCAACTGTTTTTGGAAATTGGATGGAAAGGAGCTATAGATCGTGACTGTTCAAGTTTGCATCATTCATGGCATTTGGAGCATTCAAGCACTAGGAGCAAAATCAATCGAATTCGAGCACTTCACTCACCTTCACCATCATCCAGCTCCATCTGTTTCAAGAAATTAAGAGCAAAGGACCTTCGAATCTTCACTGTTTCCAAATCAAGGTCAGGAATCGAATCTTGCCATTGCCTTAATGTTTATGTGTGTTTTATAGAGTAAGGAACATAGATCATCATGATATAACTAGTTTTAGGAATGGATTAGTGTAGCTCATGTAATCTTGATTGAAAGTTTCGAATCCAAACCCTAACTCCATCGATCTGTGAGATATAGGAACAATTAGGTTAAATCATTGTGATATTTGGATTCTACGTGTTGAAACCGTTCCAATGACTATACGCACGTGAGTTTTGGTGATGGTTCGATGTTCATGGTGTTCATGAGTTTCTGGAAAGACGCGCGAGGGAGACAATGAAATTCTGGAAAATTAGCATGTTTGATCCACTTCTTCGTTTGAATTTTTGAATGAGATGTTTACCGCGCCACTGTTCAAGTTAATTACAAAACTGCCATTGGACATTCAATTAATTTATATTAATTCAAATAAATCATTAAAAATCATAAAAACACCTTAAAAAATTCCAAAAAAAATGTTTTAATAGTCAGAAAAATGTGTGGATTTTTTTGTTGACTTCCTAATTCCCTGTAGAATTTTGTTGACCTATTGTTGGAAGTTGTGCTTGATGGAAATTAGGTTTGACTTAGGGTTGTTTGACATGTATGTATTTTTGACACATTTTGCCATTCCTATTGTGAAATCCTCATGCTCTAAAAGAAATGTTTGAAAATTTTTGTAGTGAGTGTAGACATGCCAATGGTGATTTACATGTACATTTTGTGAATTTTTGATACCTGGTGATTGAGTTATGAATTTTTGAATCTAGGTGTGACAATTTGTGTCACACCTAGCTAGGTCATCTTTCTGGATTTATTTTCATGACTTAGGATTGTTAGAATGGAATGAAATTTTGCATGGATGTTCATGAATATGTTGAGATGCTATGTGAATTTTTCTGGATTTTTACATTGCATTTTCAATTTGATTGCTATTTTTCATCTCTGTTGGTCAAATATGCAAGTCCATGTGACACATGTTGTGAAATTTGTTGTGAAATGCTCATATGGTATTGAATGAACATGAAATTTGGTATGCTGGTTATAGACACATGATAGGACATCCCTGTTTTGGTCCCATTCATTTCTTTATTGTTTTCATTGATTTATGAATTTTTGAAGTGAATGCATGTGTTGATGCTTTGGTTTGGATCATATAATTGTGTCTGTTTTTGTTGATTTTCATTGACATAGTTCTCTTTGCCCAATTGAGCTAAAATTTGACATGCCATACCTTGAATATGTCCTGTTTAGGTGTAAATTATTTGAGGATTTTTGGAATTGTTTTGACATGGAATTGAATGCAATAGTTCTGTTTGAATGTTTGGTGTTCCATTTGACCTAAATTGAATTGTTTTGTGCATGAAATGAATATAATGAATGGTATGAGCATGGGACTAATTGTGTTGGCTTTTGTTTGACGTTAATTTGACTTTGGTTAGAGATCCCTTGCTGTTTAGACATTTTTGTCATCTTTGGACCCTAGGCTTGGCCTAGTGGTCTAGTTTCTAACATTTGATTGATTTTTCAGGATGAAAAGCACAATGCTTATGGAGATTGAATCAAGTTAATTCAAATGAGTTTGGTTGATGTTTGTACACTAACATGACTTGGTTTTGTAGGTTATGAAGCTTGAGCTTGAGCTTTGAGCTTGCTTTGTTGTGCATTAGTTTGTATAGTCTAACTGATTAACATTTGCTGTTTATGTTTGTCTGTCTGAGTACTGATGATACTTGATTGTTTTCAGGTACATTTAGTTGCTTATAGTTCATATTGAACTTGCTTGCTGCTGCTTGGTTGTGAAAACCACTTGAGGTAGGACTTCTATTCTTCATGTAGTCTGGAGACCCGGTCTGTTATTTGACCGGGCAAACTGTCTGAAGTCCTCCTTAAGAGGCGATGTTTGTGATTGTTTAATATTGTGCCTAAGCAGGTAAAGTCCTTAATCAAGGCAATTGGTGGAAGGTAGGGATATGCAATCTATCCCCCACTATTCTGTGTGTCGTCCCTCTGCTCACACGGCTGTGTGTTGATGCATTGGGGCACAAACCCAAGATCTGTGCTGTCGCACAATCGAGTCAGAGTCGTTGAGCGTAGAAGGGTCCCTCCATTCTGGACCCACGCTCCCTTGTCTGAAGCTCTCCCTGGTCAGGGATAAGAGTTGTGAGGTCTCATCCTCACTTCACCTTTCATCTGCTTTACCTTAGCCTCGTAATGGCAAGGTTAAGAGCAAATACAGCCCGTACAGATGACTTGCTGAGGCAGTCAAACCTATTGTGTGAGCCCACTTGTTTGGTTATAGTGCGTGCTATGTGGATATCTGTTTGAGATGCTTGTTCTCATTTGATGTATGCTTGAATTATTTTGTATGCTTGTATGCTTGCTTCTTTCCTGGATAGGAGTAGTTTGCTTATGCAAGTAGGATAGAAAACTGAACTTAGGGTAACGATGCATGACAACACTAGGCTCGAGTCCAGCTCCCTGGTAGTGTGTCTTCCCCTGGTTTCTGGCTAGTAATTCAGTCCCTTTCGGGGGAACTACATCGCCCTGATCCTCGTTCCAGACGAGGTATGTAGGCAGGTGGTCGTGCGAGACCACTCCGGGCAACCTTTTTCTTTTTTGTGTGTGTTTACCTGTTATCTGATTGTGTATTTGGTTCGGATGCCGACGTAAGTCCAGTAATTGGCTGTCGGGCTCCACGTTTGCCGTTTTGTGCGTGTTTTGGTTCGGATGCCGACGTAAGTCCAGTAATTGGCTGTCCGGCTCCACGTTTGCCGTTTTGTGCGTGTTTTGGTTCGGATGCTGACGTAATTCCATCTAGTGGTTGTCGGGCTCCATGTTTGCCACCCTTGTTTGTTTGTATGTTTTGTGTTGTTTGGCGTGCGTAAGCCGAACTACAGTGGCTCTGATTCTCGTTTCAGACGAGATATGTAGGCATAAGATGCGATGTCTTATCGAGCTCCCTTCTCTTAACCCCACCTGCGTTCCCCGTATGTGTGTGATGTTTTAGCAACCTATTCGTTATTTTAGAACGTGGATCCCGTCGAGTACGACGGACGTGAGGGGTGCTAATACCTTCCCCTTGCGTAACCGACTCCCTTACCCTTTCTCTTTGGTCGCGAGACCATTTCCTTTCCAGGTTTCTCTGAGCGTTTCCTTTCCCTATTTTGGGATAAATAACGCGCAGTGGCGGCTCTGTGTTGTGTTTTTCTTTGAGTCCCGCCGGTTGTTTTTTCGCGGATGCGACAACATGGTCCGATCCATGATGAGTCACACCAATCTTCCAAACTCCTTTTGAGGACATACACCATTGACATCGGCTTACACACTTAACCGTGTTCCACCCAAAAGGTTGAAAAGACACCATATGAGATATGGAGTGGTAAGAGACCACATATGTCTTACATGAAGATTTGGGATTGCGAAGTTTATGTGAAACGACAAATTTCAACTAAGCTTCAGCCCAAATCTGACCAATGCTTATTTGTGGGGGTATCCTAAAGAAACAAGAGGATATTACTTCTACAATCCTTCGGAGGGCAAAGTGTTTGTCGCTCGAACTGGAGTTTTCCTAGAAAAGGATTTTAATTCCAAAGGAACCAGTGGGAGGAAAGTAGAGCTTGAAGAAATTCAAGAATCACAAAGCATCGATACACCTATGGAGGAATTAGAGCAGGAAACACAAGTAGTTGTGTAAGAACAACCTGCTCAAGTAGAACAAGACCAGCGTAGGTCAGGCAGGATACGTCACCTACCTGAGATATATGGATATCTGATCAAGGTGATGTATTACTCATGGATCAAGATGAGCCTGTGACCTACTCATGGAATCTTCGCCTTGATGAAACAGTAAAACTGTATGGATTCATCAAGAACGAAGATGAGCCTTGTGTCTACAAGAAGGTTAGTGGGAGCATGATCGTATTCCTGGTATTATATGTAGATGACATATTACTCATTGGAATCGATATCCCTACCCTGCAACAAGTAAAGTCTTGGTTGGGGAAATGCTTTTCTATGAAGGACCTGGGTGAAGCAGCCTATCAGAATCTATAGAGATAGATCATGAAATGCTTGGCCTAAGTCAGAGTACATAGACAAAGTGCTGAGACGCTTTAATATGAATGATTCCAATCTGGTTATGTGTTTTGCTTAAATGGTGGCACTGTGAGCTTGAAAAGTTCAACGCAAGATGCAGTTGCTGATTCTACAATTGAGGCTGAGTATATTGCTGCCTTAAGTGCAGCAAAGGAAGCTGTTTGGATCAATAAACTTGGCATAGTCCCTAGCATTATGGATCCCATTGGTCTCTATTATGATAACAATGGTGTTATCGGACAAGCTAAGGAGCATAGATCTCACCAACGATCCAAACACATACTTAGACGTTGTGTGAAAATATGTAAAGTACCTACACTTGACAATGTTGCTAACCCACTGACAAAGCCTCTTGCGCAGCAGAAGCATGATGGCCATACTAGATCAATGGGCATATAGGGTATGCCTGATTGGCTCTAGTGCTAGTGGGAGATTGTTGGTGTAAGCCCTAGAGGCCAATACTTTTGGTACTTGTATCGAATTATTTAAAGGCATTTTCTTTATTATGGTTGATTAATAAAGTCCCTGGAATAGATAGTCCGTTTAATGTATTAAGTGTGACTTAATCATGAGAACACATTAAACATAAGGACACTATTCTTAAAGTATCCGTAGTCGAGCTTTAGTGTGAAGTGGGATAACATTAAAGCATTAAGACTATTATGTTTGTAGACTGATGATCACATCTCATGGATCATGGATAAAGAGTTATCAAGTCTTAAACATAGGTATGAATATTATGAGTAATATTTATACCGGATTGACCCGCTATGAGAATACTATATAGAAAGTTATGCAAAGTGTCATAAGTTATTCTCATGGTGATAATAGTGTATACCACTCTTCGACCTGAAACCACTATGGATCCTAGATGTAGAGTCGAGTGCTTTATTGTTGATCCAACGTTGTCCGTAACTGGATAACTATAAAGACAGTTGATGGGTACTCCACGAAGCATGTTGAGGGACATGAGTGTCCTAGATGGAATTTGCCAATCCTGCGTAACAGGATAAATGTCTATGGGCCCAATATTGAACTGGACAAGGGTGACACGGTCTATACCTTGTGTTCAATATAGACATAAGGGAAAAGGGGTAATTATACACATAATTATTATCACAGGAGGTTTTGTCAGATCACATGACATTTTCGTGACTTGGGTAGCAGTGATGTGTTGCTAGATACCGCTCACTGTTTATTATGTTAAATACGTGATTTAATATAATTGCCAACGCCGCGAAAACCTATAGGGTCACACACAAAGGACGGATTGATGAGAGATAGAATAATTAAGGAACATCGTAAGGTACAGTGTACTTAAGTAGAATACGAAATATGGTAAGGTACCAAGTACTTAAGTGATTTTGGCATATTATGAGATATGGGCCAAAATGCACTTAAGTGGGCTTTTTGGCTTGAAGCCCACACAAGTGGTTCTATAAATAGAACCCCTTGGGTAGAATCATTGTAACACACTGAGACAGAAAACATAACTGAAGAGTTGGAATTTCGTATCTCTCTCTCACTCAAAGCCTTCATTCATAACAGCTAGCACTACGATTGAAGGAATCCGTTCGTGTGGACTGAGTAGAGACGTTGTCATCGTTCAACATTCGTGATCGCCCCGTGGATCTGTATCAAAGGTTTTGATCATTATCAAAGATCTGCACCAAAGGTTTGAATCGCCACAAGAGGTAACGATTCTATCACTGATCATGCCCATTCGTAAGGATCACTAAATGGAGAAATTTTTAAATTCCGCTGCGCCTTGGATGGAAATTCTCCTACATAAATATGTTCCTTCATCTCTTTACAAAGCTCTCGGTACTCCAAACCTTACAAAGATGTCATCCCTCAGAAACTTAGCCACCACTTTAGCATAATTAGTAGGCAAAGCCACAACTTCGACCCATTTAGATACATAATCCACTACCACTAAAATGTAATTCTTTCTAAACGACAGTGGAAAGGGTCCCATAAAATCTATTCTTCATACATCAAACAACTCTACCTCTAACACGACATTCTGAGACATTTGATTTCTCTTTGAAATGTTACCTATTCTTTGACATCTGTCACATTTCTTAACTATGCAGTGGGCGTTTTGAAAAGTGTAGGCCAGTATAACCCAGATTGGAGGACTTTTGATGTTATCCTATACCCACTGAAGTGTCCTTCATATTTTGAGTCATGGTATGCTTTTAGGACGTCCCGTTGTTCTTCCTCCGGAACACGTCTTTGAACCAGTCAGTCCATTCCTTTTTTGTACAAGAATGGGACATCCCACAAATATAACCTGCAATCATGCATAAACTTTTTCTTTTTGTTATAATCAAAATCGTCAGGGATTACACCACCTACTAAATAGTTCACGTAGTTTGTGAACCATGGAATGCTAGTAATAGCCAATATGTGTTTATCAATGAACACATCCCTAATTGGATGTTTCTCTTCTGTTTCTTCAATCGGGGACATCCGGGATAAATGATCAGCAACATTGTTTTCACATCCCCTTTTATCCTGGATTTATAGATCAAACTCTTGAAGGAGTATTATCCATCTCAATAGCTTCGGCTTGGATTCCTGTTTAGAAAACAATACTTCAAAGCAGCATGGTCAATATAAACAACTACTTTAGATCCTAACAGATATGACCCGGACTTGTCAAAAGCATAAACCACTACTAGCAACTCCTTCTCGGTAGTTGCATAATTCATCTATGCAAGATTTAAAACATGACTAGAATAATAAATCACATGTAACAACTTATCTCTTTGTTATCCTAGTATTTCTCCTACTGCAATGTCAGTGGCATCACACATGATCTCAAATGGGAAAGACCAATCGGAGGAAATCACTATTGGTGCCGACGCTAGCTTACTCTTTAATGTTTCAAAGGCATCGGCATATTCTTTATCAAACACGAACGGTTTTTCTTTCACAAGAAAATTTGTTAATGGTTTAGCTATTTTTGAGAAATCTCGTATGAATATGCAGTAAAAACATGCATGTCCCAAGAAACTTCTGATGCCTTTGTCATTCACGGGAGGTGGAAGATTTGATATTACCTCCACTTTTTCTTTGTCAACTTCTATCCCTTTAAGGGAAATTTTGTGACCTAATACTATGCCTCCATGCACCATGAACTAGAATTTCTCCCAATTGAGAAGCAAGTTGGTTTGCTGGCATCTTTCTAAAACAAGGTGGAAGACCCCAATTTGACCCTAAGATCCCTCATGTTATCTCATCATGTGCATTAGCTTTGGGATCACACCTTGGCATCCTCCTCACCCCTCATCCATTGGGTTTGCATTGGGAGAGGTAACTAAGAACATTTGATTATATCATACTTTGTTTTTCATTGTTTACTAACCAAAATGCCAAAAATATGTCAATGTATAGTTTAACTCTTTTGTAGGTAGTGTGTGTGCTCACCAATGAATCATCAAGCTCATATCTAGGGTTTGAGACCCTCAATGCAAGGAGACTAATCAAGAGATGGTTTACATTGACTTTAGACATCATATATGGCTACACCATGGTCTTCACATATCATTTTGATCAAGAAATCATCAAGAGTTTAAAGTTTGTTTGCCTTGGAAACCCTAATTCATTTGGGTATCTTGTGTGACTTCTTCAACATGTTTCCTCATTAAGTGATCAAATATTTCAAGGGATAATTCATATTACATCATCTTATACATATATTATCCTCCATGAGTCCCAAAAATCAAGAGAATGTCAAGCTAGCAAGATGGTTCATGGTGGTTGACCAAAGAAAGTCAACTAGTCAAAACTGGTGTTCCTTAAACCCTATCTCCTACAATTTTTATCATATGAAAATGATTACAAGAGAAAGGTTACTCCAAATGAAATTACAAACAACTTTCATGTTTAATTCTAGATCTAGTTTTGCTTGTAAAGTCATTTTTATGATGAAAGATTATAGGTCATTTTGTCTGAACCCTAGTTAGGAGGTCAACTTCCCAAGACCATAACTTGCTCAATTTTTACGATATGAAAGCCATTAAAGTTCCATGATCAAATTCAAGATGTCCTCTTCAATGTTTATGTTTGGAATAAGTTCAAATTCAACTTGAAAATGCATGTCCCAAGAGGAAACATTATAGGTCATTTTGGGTCATTACCATTGAACAAGTGATTTTCCTCAACTTCTAAAATGCATAACTCCTTCATGCCAAATCCAAATAAGGTCAAATTTATGACCAAATTGAAAAGGTTTGAAAGAGTTACAACTTTGATGAAGGAAGTGTTCCCATTTGAAGTCCATAACAAAAGTTAGTCAAGTTGGAAGAAGTAAACATTTGACTTGGTACTAAGAAAAATTTCATTTATGTTTGATTTTCCAAACTTCCACCTCAAACTTCATAATGATAAAAGCTTCCAATGAAAAAGTGTTCAACATGAAAGTTGTTCCCCTTGATCTCACCTTTGCAAAAAGTCTAATATCATCTCATTTGGATCAATATTTAAGGACTTGCACATGGGTGCAATGCATGGTACCATTTGGAGGATTCTCGTGTTCAATTTCATTTCAACATTGCGTGGCTTAATGCATTACTTTCAGCATCACATGTGCACTATTTTGGACCTTTTCCAATCATTCTTTGGGATTTGTACACGCCCATGCAAGCTTGCATGATGCATTTGCTATTTTTGGATCTTTATTGGAAGTGTGCAAAGAGCATTTGATTTGGCTATAAATAAAAGTGCAATGAGCTCAGAACTTCATGAATACCTTGCCCAAGCTTTGCCAGAACAATCCAAACCCTTCATTGCCCTTTTCATTTCAACTTATCACTGCAAGCAAGAGGAAGAGGAATCAAGCAAATCCAGATCAAGATCAAGTGAATTTGAAGCAACTCAAAGGTGAAATTTCAGAAACTTCATCTCTTCGATTGTCTCTCGATTCTCCGCTATTCTTTATGATTTTTGGTTTGCTGAAGTCCTACCAATGTAGGTAACAAGATTGAGTTGCTTTGAGGTAAAATCGAAGCAACTCAGTTCAGGATCCTCAAAATTCAAATCCCTGTATCTTTTTATATACTTGGAATTGGAGAAAATTGAGGCCAGATTCGAGCTCCTGAGCATTTTTTCTTTGAATCCATGTCCTTGTTTTTTATTTTGGTGATGGTTGATGGTGGACCAGTCCGGTGAGGTCCACCGGAGAAGAAGATCGGAGCCCTAGCTCCGGTGGTGTGTTGTCACGCCTCATAACCATTAGATCTTGTTTAAATGTTCTAATCCTGGATGCTCCTTGTGATTACCATCCCTATCACGCGTTGACTGAGGTGTATGGTGTGAAACGCGCACTTGGCCATCAGATCTGCCACCTCAATTAATGAGGGAGATCTGATGGCTCTTGTTTTTTTGTATTTTCTGATTTTTCATTTAATTGCTTTATTTTGTTTAATTCATATTAATTTCATTTTTAATCCAAAAATATGGGACTTTCACCAAAAATCTTTAAATATTTTCCTCTTTCATTTTCTAAATTAAAATTATTTTCTGGATTAATTTTGATATTTTTCATGAATTAAATGTTTTTATGCATATTTTTAATTGTTTAAAAATACTTCTGACTTTTTAAAAATAGTGAAATATTTTGTCTAAGATCTTTTGACCTTGTTTGACATAGGATAAATCTCTTGGCCATTTATTTGGTGTTTTGAAGAGGTTTTAGATTTTGACCAAATTAAATTGAATTTTAATGCATTTTTAATTTGATTTTTAATTGATTAATTGTGTAAAAATTATGTTGAGCCACTTTTATGGTCTTGTGATGTTTGACTATTTATTTGGGCCTTGGTCAAGGTTGATTTGACCTTTATTGGATTAAAATCATTGAATTTAGGGGATTGATGAAATGTAAATTTCATCTCCCAAAATGAATGAATGATTTTAATTTGGTAAAATTCCTCCTATGACCAACTTGTGTTTCTCTTATTTCCCCTCTCATTTTGTAGCGGTGTATTCGTCGCTATATGATTTATCGATTAAACCATAAGCAAAGCATACAATGATTTTCGAGTCGCCACCGCACTTTTATTTATCCAAAGGACTGGCTAAAAAGCGAACAAAAGCCTAAGAAGTTTTACACGTAGAAAACTAATAAAAAGATCAGAGAGTCTGGGTAAGGGGTAAATTACGCAATGGGAAGGTGTTAGGCACCCACTACGTCCTAGGTACTCCTAGGGAGCCCTTTTCACACTTGTTGTACTAAATTGTTATTTGTTATGACATAAGTATTGTGCAAACATGATTGGGATGATGAGAAAAGAATATACAATTTTATTATTGGGTTTGAACGGATGAACCCGCTGCCTACGTACCTTCCATCAAAGGTAAGGATCAAAACGCCGTAGTTCGGCTAAAAGATTTCAAAAAGGTTGATGGATTCAATTTTAAACAATAGCACTGAGGCTTTTCATTATCAATGGGAGAAAACTCGACCAAAACCAACATCCACCATGCGAGGATAGCTTCGACGTACTGGAGGGGTTAACCCTGTTTTTAGTACGGAAGTCTTACTGTCGACTCACTAAGGATAGGCAAGATTTACATCAACCGCAATGATAATTGAAACCTATGGCTAATGCATGAAAAGATTAACAATGGACAAAGCCAAAACAAGTGAATGGGTGAAGTTAATTGATTGTGATTATGAAAATGGAGTCAAAGTATGATTAAGATTAATTCAAATGAGTATTATGAAATGAAGTTTGAAAAAAGTCAAGGACTTGGGTCCAGGTTTTTAGTTTGGAAAACATGAAGATGTTTGCACAATATCTATGTTAAGTTTGAAAATTGAAGTGTGAAAAGGTTTAGGACATAATGAGGATGAATGGATGGATATGGATTGTAAAACTTCTTAGAAGGTTCACTTCTTGAAATCATATGGGAGATGATTCAAGTGTGTCCTTTGGAATAAGCAATAGGTAATAATAATGTAAACAAACAGGTGATACCGGATGCCACTCAATGGTCTTACTCCAATCTCACAAACAAAAAGCAAAAAGCGGACACCGGATACCACTCAATGGATTTATACCGCGATCCTAAAACAAAACTGGATATCAGAGGCCACTCAATGGACTTATACTAATCTCCTAAAACAAAATGAAGCTTGGATACCGGATGCCAATCTGTCTGGACTTATACCAATATCCAACATATGATCATAGGAAAGCAAATGCCAACTTGCAGGGACTTACAATTGCATCCTCACATAAACAAACGAAAGCAAAACATGGATGTTAGATGCCAATCTGTCTGGGCTTACTCTCACATACACAGTATGATCCTAGGAAACAAATGCCAACTTGCAGGGACTTACAGTTGTATCCTCACATACAATCAAACAATGCAACATGATCACAGGAGAGCAAATGCCAACTTGCAGGGACTTACAATTGCTTCCTCACAATCAAACAAACAAAACAGAAGATATGAGTGACCAATGAGGTCTTACACTCTATCCTTCCATATCATAGGAGCAAATGGCCAAAAGAGATGGGCTTACAATTGTCCTCAATGGGCAAACAACAATGATAGCATCACAAAAGTAAATGAGATGATCATGCATTAATGGCAATTGATGATGATAAATGCATAGCATACAGGCAAACAAGTGCATATGAAGCAATCAATCAATCAATGAATAACAAACAGCACACTCTATAGCCAAACAATGGGGGGCTCACACAAGAGGGTTTGACTTTGAAAGTCCACTGTAATAGGTGAAGGTCGCTCTTAACCTTGCCATTGAGAGGCTAAGGTGAAGCAGATGAATAGGAGATGAGGGGTGTGCCTCATTGCTTCTATCTCAGGTCAGAGAGAGCATCAAATAATAGAAAGTGGGGGAGTTCAGAAAGATGGAACTCTTTCCCCTTTATTGACTCTATAGATCTTGGGTATTTATCTCAATGCTTCAACCATGTAATGGGAGCAAGGAGAGGACTCACTGAATAGTAGGGGATAGGTTGCTTATCCCTTTGATCTACCAATTGCCTTACTTGAAGGACTTTTCCTGCTTGGGACAATTTTAAACACACACAAGCATTGCCTCTTAAGGAGGACTTCAGACAGTTTGCCCGGTCAAATAACAGACCGGGACTCCAGACTACATGAAGAAGAAAGGTTTATACCTCAAAGCAAATGCTAAATAGCAAAGCAAAGCAAGTTCAAGGAACTTAAGCAACTAAAGTACCTGAAAAAGTCAAACTTATTAGTAGACAAGTTAACAGTTCAAATCAAAGGAAAATGAAACAATAGTCAACCACAGAGGGACCAATTGTGCAAGGCACAAAGACTCAAGTTACATGAGTCAACCTACAAAACAAGGGTTAGCACATGATAAACAATTCAACTCAATCAAATTTGAATGATCTTTGAAGCACTGGTACTTAACCTGAAACAATAGCTCAATTGTAAGCTCAGAAGACCACTAGGACTAGCCTAGGGTCAAGGGTGAAAGAAAAGAGTCAAACAGCAAAGGAAAGTCAACCCAATTCATGTTCAAACATTTAAGAAGCAATCTCAATTGGATTCATAATCAAATCATGCATCATTGTCATTTCATATGCAAAAGAATGCAAAGCATGGCAAGAAAGAGCACAAATAGGTCAACAGCAAGACTTCATCCAAAAGTCAACCCAAACAATCTCAAAAATTATGAAATAAATCACATTCAAACCTAGCATCTATCATGGTAGACATGTCAAATTTCATTGCATTTGGATGAGAGGAAGGCAGTCAATTAAAATCAAGAAGTCAACAAAATTCAAGTAAGCATAATGAAAGTCAACAAGCATGGGTCAACTTCAAAAAATCATATCAATTTGAAAACAGAAGAGAAATGAATGAGGTTAACACCAATGCAAAGGTCAAGATGTCTAGTTATCACATATGAAATTTCATGGTCATACAATAAGATTTGAGAATTTCACAAAAGATTTGGCAATGTGTATCACATAAAGTCCACAAATGACTAAGCATGGAAGAAAATTCACAATCAAATGGAAAACAGCATGATTAATTCCAAGAAAATTCATACACAAACTAGACATGTGATAGATCATTCATGCAAAATTTGAGATCATTTGGAGGCCAGGAGACATGTGAACAAAAATTGGGAAAATGCATATCATTCATGTAGCACCAAATGTAACACACAACTTCAGAAAATCATAACTCTCAATCCACAAATGATAAATGCACAAACTTTATATGGAAATGAAGGTCAATGTGTCTAGTTTCACCACAAAAAATTTCAGGCTCATTGGATGCATCATGACAATTTCACAAAAGCAATGGCTCAATGTATCATTTATGCATACATCTCAAGAAAATAATTATCAATTAAAATCCAACCAGTGAAAAATTAATTAAAAATCACAATCAAATACTAGACATCTTTGTGATCATCATGCAAAAAATTTCAGGATTTTTGGAATTAAATTGAAAGAGAAATTAATTTTGCAAGTTGGAGAACAATTGGATGAAATATGAGCAAATGGCATGGAGAATTGGTCAACATGGGGGTCAACGATGGCAAACTGGTAATTCTGCGCCTCACTAATTGAAACGGCGTCGTTTCAGGGCGCCCCAGGAAATGTTCTTATTGGCTACTAGCCAATGGAACAGTGACAATAGCAACAACAGCCAATCAGTTTCGAATTTTCTGGGTTTCAACCATAAACCCTTAGGGTTTAGAACAACAGCATGGCATTGCAAGCAATCAGCATCATGTAATCATCACAAACAAACTTAAGCAAGCAACATGGCAGTAGTAATGTTCTTCATGCAAACATGTTATACACAACAAAACCAAGACAAACATGAGAAATTTCTGGGCAGCTAGGGTTTTAGAAACAGCAGCAGGGTTTTAGCAGCATCTTCATATTCATCATCCATGTTCATCATTTAAATCATCAACACATGAATAACAGCATCAACCAAAAATCGTGGCCATGAAATATCATCATTAAGCAACATTAATCAACAACAAAACACACATAAACATGGGAATTCTGGGCATGGCATAGGTTTGAACAGCAGCAGCATAAAACTCAACATCATCATGCATCGAAATTTCCATATGCCCAGAAATTGAAATCAAAGGTACCAATAGCATCATCATACATCAAGCATCACAAATATGGTGTTCATTTCCATTAAAACAACCTAAACAAACCAAATCGAAGGAAAACATGTTCATACACACAAATGAAAATCCAGATTTCTTGGCCATGACACCACCATTTTAAGCATGCTTTAGTTCTCTAGAATCAGCATAAGAATATCTTTCATAAACATATTCTGGCATGGCAAAAGGAGAAGGTCGATTACTTACTTGTTTTGGAAGAAAATCGAAAACAGGGCTGCTTTGATGGATGCAAGGGCAAACAGGTGAAGATGATGCTTGGCAATGATGAATCCTTGAGGAAAATGAGCTCGATGATGCTTGGAAGCTCCCACGATTCAAACTGCCATTTGAGCTGCTTGGAGAAAACAGGTTCTGAAGATGAAATTCCAGCTAAGATTTCATACTTGGAACCAGCTCATAATGATGATGGATAATGAAGAAATGCAAGAGAAAGCTCGAGTGTTTTGGAGGATTTGACAGAAATTCTCAAAATGCAAAAATGCAAGAGTGAGAGAACCAGAGGATTTTTGGTCTGTGGCTGCTGCTTCTTTTGTCTCTCATGACAGAAACATGATGGTAGATATGGTATTGAGCCAAGCCAACTTTTGTTCTCTTTGGAGTTTTACAGAAAATTGGAAAATTGCCACAAGCCAAGTGAATGTTCCTATGAATGAGTTCTGTTGGTTCTTTTTTTAAGCAAAATCTTGCAGTTTTTTGTGGAGGTCCATGCCAAGTGAGAGAGTGAGTATTTGTGTATCAGCTAGTGTTTGGTTTTGTGTGCTATCTATTGCTGCTGCCAGTCCTCACAATGACAGAAAAATCCTGCATTTGCTGGACAGTACAAGGTAAGGTGTGGAAGCATGGAGGATATGGGGTTTTTTTACAGCTTTTTTCCAACAGTCCCAAAGCAAAGTGGATTAAGATGAGTGAAAGAATGGTTCCTGCTGTACTGCTACTGTCCTCAATATGCAGAAAGTATGATGAGGAGATAGGTTGTTATGGTCATGGTACAAGTATGGTTGTGGAAGCATGGCGAAAACATGTACTTTTTGCCCATTCTTTGGCAACTTGGCAATGCCTTTGTTTTTGCTGGTTTTTTAGGCTGCAACATGTTCAATTGACAGCAAAATGGCCTTCTAATTTTCTGTTTTGAGAGTACAAATCATGGTATGGTGGATGGCATGGACAATTATGGTGAAATTGTACTTTTCTTACAATTCAAGCAACCAAGCAATGGCCTCATGTCCTGCATAATTTGAGCTTGCAAACACACTTAAAATGATATTCTTGAGCTGTTCCAATTGGCCAAATGTTAGAAAAAGGTTTACTTCAAAAAGTCAACTCTTGGTCAAACTTGCATTTAAATGAGAAAAGTCAAAATATGCCATTTTGATTGGTGAAGTTTTGACTCATGAAATTTATATTTTTGGAAAGGGGGGATCAAATGTGACTTGTAGGAAAAAACCCCACCAAAATTGGCCAAACGGTTTGGGAGATATGGCCCTTTGAAGTTCAAGATTTTCTGAAATCGATTCGATCATAACTTGCCAACCACACATGGGAATTGAGAGTTCTTGGACTTTTTGGAAATGGGAGAACAAGATCTTCAACTTTCATGTTGGGCAAAAATTCATTTGAAGCTTTTATCATGATGTAAGTTTGAGGATCAAGACTTTCCATTTATGGCAGGTTTCAGTTACAGGTCCAGTTTCCATTTCTGGAAATTTTTTGTTTGACTTCAAATTCTTCCATGATGAGGTTGGACATGATATATGAGGCTTGTATAGACATGAATGAACTCCTTCAAATCAATTCCATCCATCAAATCACTGATTAAATGGCCAGTTGACCAAGTTTGACTTTCTGTTGACTTTTCTAGGGTTTTGCATGATTGAACCACTTCTGATGAATTCCAGACCCTAATTCCTTGAGACCTTGATTTCCAATGATGTCCCAAGTTGTGTGAACTCTTGATTATTGGTCATGGTGCCCAAATTCTGCAAGAATGGCCATCATCCATTGCTTTGACTGACTGTTGACTGTCTTTGACCTAATTGCTGATAATTGCTTCAACTGCAAGCAACAAGGTTAGACTGACAATATTTTTGTACTTTTTGGATGATAAACATATGAAAAGCAATAATATACAAATGCAAAACATGCTTGGTGATCAAGAACCATACACACAAGGCAACCTATCCACTAGGAGGGAAGCAAAGGCATGCAATGATCCTTGAGGCTATGATATGAGATGATATGGGCCATGAGGGATCTTAGGGCCAAAATTGGGGTCTTACAGATGCCCCTATTTAAGGTCATGCTAGCCGGAGAAGTGAAGTTTAGAAATCTTCATCTCGACGCGGTAGAATGGGCTTAAATAACAGTAATGAGACAAATTTTGGTCCCTAAGAGACCTCATGATGCAAATGTATGTATGCAAAAGACACAAATTCTGTGGGGAATATGGTTAACACAGAAGAAAAGACGATCCATCGGAGTAATACGCTCACCAGGAACAGAGACTCTGACAAGACTTTAGTTGGGGATAAACAACACTGACATAACGTGAACAAGACACGACTCTGATTAGAAGATAACAGAAAACAGACTGTAGGCCTCACTGGGGAGTGAAGGACTCACACTGGGAAAAGAAATCCAAAGGAAAATAAATCCATTGGAGAGACACAAGCTGACTCCTGGGGAGAAGCAACGGGAAAACTTCACTGAGGAAGCACCAAAGAATGAGGTGTTACCGGTATGAGGGTAACAAAAAATCAGGAAGGAACACCAAGGATACCGGGTTGTAGGTATGTAACAGGTGACCGACCAAAGACGTGAATTGGTGTGTGTTCCAAAACACTCATCATCCTGAAGAGAGCGAAAGCAAACTTGTTTATAGGATGGATATTTGATTCTGTAAAGAATGCAAATCTTACTCAGTTGGGGAAACAAACAAAGTGTTCGACAAGAGAGTGCATGAGCTATATTATCTATAGCCGTCAAAACGTAGATAATGTACTCGCATGGAAAGTTATCCTGAACCGGGTTGTAGGTTGTTTGTAGGATAAAGTCCGAAATCGTGAATTGGTTTGTGTTCCAAAACACTCATCCTCCTGAAGAAAGCTAGAACAGCAGACTTGTTTATAGGATGGACATTCGATTCCACAAGGAATACGAATCTGACTCTGCGGAGAAAACAATCAAAAGATTGACTCGAGAGTGAACGAGATATAATATCCATTACCGTCAGAACGTGGATAATATACTCACAAAGGAAGATTATCCTGAACCGGGTTGTAGGTTGTTTGTAGGATAAAATCCGAAGACGTGAATTGGTTTGTGTTCCAAAACACTCATCACCCTGAAGAAAGCTAGAACAGCAGACTTGTTTATAGGATGGACATTCGAATCCACAACGGGAAAACGAATCTTACTCGACTGGGGAAGATCAACAAAGGATTCCGACCAAAGAGCGCATGAGACATATTATTCATAGCCGTCAAAACGTGAATAATAACCTCGCATGGAAGATTATCCTTAACCGGGTTGTAGGTTGTTTATAGGATAGAAATCCGAAAAGAAAGGCATCAGGATACCAGAATAGGTATATAATGATGACCAATCAAAAGGAGCAACAGACATTGCCGACAAAAGGGTAAATGAAAGGCGATCTGCTGAGGATTCACTGGTGAAAACCAATGATCCAGGGAACACAATCACTGACACAAGGTGAAAGGACCCACTGGGGATAAAATTGCTAGCATACGGCAATTATCCACAAAAGACTTGCGAGGGATATAAGTGCTGATCTGAGCAACTTATCCAAGCAAAGGAAAAATCAACATCAAGAACTAGATGAAGATAACCACGAGGGAAATTGTCATCGGTTGAGATGAACAACAAAGTTAACTCTGCAAGTGGAGAAAACAGGGTTTATGACTACCGGTTTGTAAGTAGAAAAACCGCAAAGATAGGACTTACGACTGCTGGTTCGTAGGCAGAGGGCCAAAAAGGGTGGAGGTGACCACAAAATTAGGGTTTACATCTACCGAATACGGGATAGAAGACCAACAACTCCACGTGGGGATAGAACAAATCACAAATCCGCACGGGAAACCAAAATAGGGTTTATAACAAACCACAAACTGCTGGAGAGCAGGAAAATAGGATTTACAACTACCGACTGTTAGGTAGAAAACCAAAACTCTGGCTGGAGAATAAAAGGTGTATAACCACAAATTCTATCAAGAAAGCCAGGAAAAGTAGGACTTATAACCACAGGTATGAGGGTAGCGGCCCAAAATTACTCCGCTGGGGAACAACCCACTGGGAAGCACAAGACATTTGACAAATAGCCAATTCGGGAATAATCCGAAAAGACAGGCTGAATCAAGACACGTCCTAATGAGGATGTAACTCAAATAGGAACATCCATCCCAATATATGTGTTGGGAGGAAACAGAAGAAACCGTCATCCACGAGGATATATCTCAGTGGGGAACTGCAGAAGGAAAGGCAACATTTTTGCTTATGGGGTTGACTCTATATGGAGAGATTTTGACACCCGACATCTGCTTGGGGAGATCTATAAAGAGATCTGTATTGCCCATTGCAGGAGACACGACAAACAAAAGATATATGGCAAGAAATGCAACATGAATATCTGAATGTTTTTGAGTATGCATGAATATGCGTGATTTATGTTTGATGAATGCTGACAAAACAGACAATTCTAACACAAACAGGTTCAGGAATCAAAACGTCCGGTATTATACTTCCAGGGGAACAACCAGCTGGAGAGCCAATCTGCGGAGATCTTCATGCTGTAAAGCAAAGATCTGCGGGTACTGCTGAAGAAGCAGAGGATCAGAGATATCAGGAAACAACCCAATCAGGGTACAGAAAGTCACAATGGGCAAAGCAGTCACCAAGACGAATCTGTAGGGGAACAAGAGAAGTCCCAAAGTATCTGCAGGGGATCTCAGTGTCAACTGAGAAACAAAAGGATGCATTGCACAAGCACGAACTGTTGTAGAAGCAAATCCACATAACTCCGCTGGGGAACAACCCACTGAGGGAGAGTGATATCATCCAAATAGAATCTAACTGCATAAGCAACTCTACTGGGGAAAACTGTCGGCTACTCTCTTGGGGAACAACCCACTGAGGGAGGACAGATCAAACAAGTATATTCTGCAACGAACCACTCTACTTGGGAAAGAATATGCATAGCAAACTGATCACAACAAGTAGATTCTGCAATATAAGCCACTCTACTGGGGATCACAAACAGTCAGGAAATCAATCCGTTCTCTGGATGGTAGGGCCATCATCCGACCATACCGGGGATTGAAGGAGTACTCAACAGGCGAAATTGCCATAACAAATACTCTGCAGACTATGCTGAGAAAAAAGATGGTTGAAAACACTGGGATGTCGACCCAATCAACCGCTGAATAGGAAAATAAATCCTGCTCTGCTGAAGAGAACAAACTCTGATGGAGAGATAGCAACAATTCCGCAGACGACTTCGCCGGGGAAAAGGTAAAGTACCGGGTATCAAACTGCTGACTTACCGAGTCTTCAAAAGAAAACGATCGTGCTGAGGAAACAGACAACTCCGCTGGCAACTGCACTGGGAAGAGTGATAACAACTCTGCTCGCGAATCCGATGGGGATATCAATAACAGCTCTACTTATGACTGCCGAGGAGACAAATAAAGTCTGGGGCATACGACCCACTGGTGAAAGTGACGGGGCACCAAGATGACAAACCATCAACCGCCGAAACTCACAAGGAAACACCCATGCTGGGAAAACTGCTGCTGGAGAAAACGAAGTTTTCAACAACACTCTGCTTGCGACTATACTGGGGGAACAACCCCAACAACAACTCTGTTTGAGGAACAACCCCAACAAAGATCTGAAGAAAGAAGATACCACCAAACCAGGAATATGAACCAATGTCCTACCTGTTGGAAATCATGCCACCCTCGGGAGAGCACTGAGATATTCTTGAGTATCCTTTCAATCTTGTGAATGTTCACTTTGTTTAAAACAATTTTTTTTTTGAAAAATTTTGATTTGTTTAAAACAATGATATTTTATCAATTTAAAACACGCAAAACATTTGTTGAATTGAAACAAATAAGAGTGCAAATAATTGGATAAAAGCTCAAATTGATTTGATAGAATGGTAGTCTGCAAATGGCAAGACTCCATAGATCTGTACAAATTTGAAATCAGTGATATATATTGGAAGAGGGCTACATTGAACATAATGATCCTTTCTCTACCAATTTGAATCTCGATGTATTCGAAGCTTCGGTTGACGGCGAATCGAGAATCTTCTGACGAAATGACGACTGATGAACCAGAAAGTCTTGTCAGGATGCAGTTACTTGCCAAATCCCTAATTTTTGCCTAGATTGCCCCAGGGTGAGGTACTCAATCTAGCGGGATGCAAATATTCTCTCTTTTTTCATGTCTCTAATTTTTGCCTGGATTACCCTTGCGGGTTCTCCACCGAGACGCTTATTTTTGCCTAAGCCGCCCTTTCGGGTTTTCAACTTAGCGAGCTATTCTGTTTTTTTTTCATTTGCATATACTACTTTTTTTTTTAGGCAAAGTATCTCTTGACTGCATCTGAATTCACAGGACGAGTGAAATCCTCCCCATCCATTGTTGTAAGCATCAAAGCACCGCCTGAAAAGGCTCTCTTAACAACATATGGACCCTCGTAGTTTGGAGTCCACTTGCCCCTGGAATCGGGCGCGAAAGACAAAACTTTCTTGAGCACGAGGTCACCTTCTCGGAACACACGAGGCTTGACCTTCTTATCGAATGCTTTCTTCATTCTCTGCTGATATAACTGACCATGACACATGGCAGTTAATCGCTTCTCTTCGATCAAATTCAACTGGTCATAACGACTCTGAATCCATTCAGCATCAGTCAACTTGGCTTCCATCAAGACTCGCATTGATGGGATCTCCACCTCTACTGGGAGAACGGCTTCCATGCCATAAACAAGAGAAAAAGGGGTTGCCCCTGTTGAAGTGCGTACAGACGTACGGTATCCATGCAAAGCAAATGGCAGCATCTCATGCCAATCTTTGTACGTGACAGTCATCTTCTGGATGATCCTCTTGATATTCTTGTTAGCAGCTTCAACAGCCCCATTCATCTTAGGTCTGTAAGGAGAGGAGTTATGGTGTGCAATCTTGAATTCAGCGCACAACTCATCCATCATCTTATTGTTCAGATTGGATCCATTATCAGTAATGATCCTCTCTGGCACACCATAACGGCAAATCAGCTGGTTCTTGATAAACTTCACAACCACCTGTCTGGTTACATTCGCGTATGAAGCGGCTTCAACCCATTTGGTGAAGTAATCAATCGCTACGAGAATAAACCGATGCCCGTTGGATGCTTTCGGCTCAATCATGCCGATCATGTCGATTCCCCACATAGAGAAAGGCCATGGTGATGAAATCACATTCAGGAGTGTCGGAGGAATATGAATCTTATCCGCATAAATTTGACACTTGTGACATTTCTTCACATACTTGCAACAGTCAGACTCCATTGTCAGCCAATAATAGCCTGCTCTCAACATTTTCTTAGCCATGGCATGTCCATTGGAATGAGTACCAAATGAACCCTCATGGACCTCAGTCATCAATAGGTTTGCTTCGTGTCTATCCACGCATCTGAGCAAAACCATATCGAAATTCCTCTTATACAGCACTTCACCACTGAGGTAGAAACTGCCTGACAACCTTCTCAAAGTTTTCCTATCTTTCACAGATGCCCCAGGCGGGTAGACCTGGTTCTGGAGGAAATTTTTGATATCAAAATACCAAGGCTTGTCATCTTTCACTTCTTCGATTGCAAATATGTGAGCTGGTCTGTCCAAGCGCATCACAGTAATATTGGGGACATCATTCCACCGTCTGACCACTATCATGGAAGCAAGCGTTGCAAGAGCATCCGCCATCCGATTATCCTCTCGAGGAATGTGATAAAATTCAACTTCTGTAAAGAATGTTGAAATTCTCCTTGCGTAATCTCTGTACGGAATGAGACTTGGCTGGTTCGTCTCCCATTCACCCTTGATCTGATTGATAACTAGGGCCGAATCACCATAGACATCAAGATACTTGATTCTCAAATCAATGCATTCTTCAAGTCCCATTATACAGGCTTCATACTCCGCCATGTTGTTCGTGCATTTGAAAGTTAGCCTTGCTGTAAACGGAATGTGTGAACCTTGAGGAGTGATAATCACTGCCCCAATTCCATTTCCATATTGATTAACAGCGCCATCAAACACCATCGTCCATCTGGAACCAGGTTCTGGACCTTCATCAAGTGTAGGCTCATCGCAATCTTTCATCTTCAAATACAGAATTTCCTCGTCAGGGAAGTCATACTGAACAGACTGATGATCTTCAATCGGCTGGTGCGCTAGATGGTCAGCCAAGATACTACCTTTGATAGCTTTTGAGCTCGATACTCAATATCATACTCAGACAACAACATCTGCCAACGGGCAATCCTCCCAGTTAAAGCAGGCTTCTCGAAGATATACTTAATTGGGTCCATTCTGGATATCAACCAAGTTGTATGATTTATCATGTACTGGCGCAAACGCTTAGCAGCCCAAGCTAAAGCACAGCACGTCTTCTCAAGTGTAGAGTATCGAGACTCACAATCAGTAAACTTCTTACTGAGGTAGTATATAGCAAACTCCTTCTTCCCTGATTCGTCTTGTTGACCGAGTACACAACCCATCGAGTCTTCAAGAACTGTTAAATACATGATCAGAGGTCTTCCTTCCACAGGCGGAGACAAAATCGGAGGTTCAGACAGATAATCTTTGATACTGTCGAAAGCTTTCTGGCAATCCTCGGTCCAATCATGCGACTGATCTTTCCGGAGGAGCTTGAATATCGGCGCACATGTGGCAGTCATGTGGGATATAAATCTGGAAATGTAGTTCAAGCGGCCAAGAAAACCTCGGACTTGCTTCTCAGTTTTGGGTGCAGGCATCTCTTGTATTGCTTTGACCTTTGCAGGATCAACCTCAATACCTCTTTCGCTTACCATAAAACCCAACAATTTGCCGGAACGGACTCCAAATGTACATTTGTTCGGATTCAGGCGAAGTTTGAACTTTCTCAAACGCTGAAAAAGCTTCAACAAATGCTCAACATGCTCAACTTCCGTTCGGGACTTAGCGATCATATCATCAACATAGACTTCTATCTCCTTGTGCATCATGTCATGAAACAAGGTAGTCATAGCTCGTTGATACGTGGCTCCGGCGTTCTTCAAACCGAAGGGCATCACTCGATAACAGAATGTTCCCCAAGGTGTGATGAATGTTGTCTTCTCCATATCCTCTGGTGCCATCTTAATTTGATTATAACCGGAAAATCCGTCCATAAAGGAAAAGACTTTGAATTTAGCTGTATTGTCTACCAACATGTCAATGTGTGGTAGAGGAAAATCATCTTTTGGGCTAGCTTTATTCAAATCTCTATAGTCAACGCACATACGGACCTTTCCGTCCTTCTTAGGAACAGGCACAATATTGGCCACCCATTGAGGATATGTAGAAGTCACCAGAAACCCCGCATCAATTTGCTTCTGAACTTCTTCTTTGATCTTTACTGCCATATCTGGATGAGTTCTTCTGAGCTTCTGCTTCACAGGCACGCACTCAGGCTTCAAAGGCAGGAAATGTTGCACAATATCTGTATCTAAACCCGGCATGTCTTCATAGGACCAAGCAAAGATATCTGAATATTCTCGTAGCAAACTGACCAAATCTTCCTTGACAGACCCTTCGAGAAGTGCCCCGATCTTCACCAGACGAACACAATCCTCAGACCCCAAGTTGACTGTTTCCAAGTCTTCGAGATGCGGCTGAATGATCTTCTCTTCGTGCTCAAGGAGACGGGTAATCTCATCAGGAACCCCCTCAACGTCATCTTCTTCTGCCTCAAATACAGGGAATTCAAAATTGGGAGATAGCGTTGGATCATTATGTTCAATGGGTTTTAGGATCAATCTGCATAATGATTTTGGTTAAGGAAAAAACTTCAGCATTTAAACAAGCAAACCATTATGCAGATGAAAAAATGTTTGCTCTTTTTTTTTTTGTTTTTATGGTTTTTTTTTGTGATCACTGATTTCATGCAGAAAAGCAAAAAGTGAAAACAAAGGAAAAACAAATGTTAAACAATGCATTAATTGAATGAAAACATCATTGTATTAAATGCTGCCAACAATGTCATCACTTCTCCTTTTGGCATGGGAGAAGGTTTTAAACAAAATGAACAATTTACTCTGATCTATGGATGACTGTAGGAACATCTACAGCGACCCAATTGTGGCAGACACCACCAGGAATAACAAAATTGTTCATGTCCTCTGCTTCCTCTTCAATGATGGCAGCAGCTTCCTCTTCTTCATGTTGATTGGCGTGAATGAACCCTCCACTCTTGAACAGACCTTGCTCATTGCATGCCCCAGAACCATAGCCAATGCCAGCCCGGGATTTGTTGTCTTCAAGTTCAATCACCTTCCCAAACCAGCAACTGCACCACATTCAATGGCCAGCTTAGCATCACGGTAGGAAGTGAATGAAGGAGACTTCTTCTCGATTGGTTCATCAATAGATAAAGCTTGGAACTGAGTTCCAACTTCATCCTCTGCGTCAATGTACGAGAAAGAAGACAGATGGCTAACCAGGAGAGCCTTTTCTCCCCCTACTACAACCAATTTCTTGTTCTTCACAAATTTCAGCTTCTGGTGTAGGGTGGATGTCACGGCGCCAGCCTCGTGAATCCATGGTCTGCCTAAGAGACAGCTGTAAGATGGGTGGATATCCATTACTTGGAAAGTGACTTGGAAATCACTTGGTCCTATCTTGATAGGGAGATCAACTTCCCCAATCACGGTCTTGCGCGACCCATCAAACGCCTTCACAACAACCCCACTCTGCCTCATAGGAGGACCTTGATATGATAGTCGAGAGAGTGTGGATTTTGGCAATACATTAAGAGAAGATCCAGTGTCCACCAACACATTGGACATTGCATCAGATTTGCAATTCATAGAGATGTGCAAAGCCATGTTGTGGTCTCTTCCCTCCTCGGGGAGATCAGCGTCACAAAAGCTCAAAGTGTTGCAAGCGGTAATGTTTGCAACAATGCTATCAAATTGTTCCAGGGTGACGTCGTGATCAACATATGCCAGGTCCAAGACCTTCTGCAGAGATTCCCTATGGGGTTCTGAATTCAGCAGTAGAGAAAGAATAGAAATCTTGGAGGGCGTGTGTAGAAGCTGGTCTACAATGTTGTACTCGCTTTTTCTGATGAGCCTCAGCATCTCATCAGATTCTTCATCAACAATGCCACTTGGGCCAACTGAAGAAACAGGAGTCTTTTGTACGGATGAGGAAGGTTGGGCAACATCAAGTGCCGGATTCTGAACATTCACAGCATTCCCCACAGGGCGCTCAACAGTATCAGAAGTGGTAGCCTTTGCAGGCGCAGAGAATACACGACCACTGCGGGTCAACCCACTGACATCAGCAATAGTGGTTACGGAAGTGAAGGTAAAGGCACTCGACCCCATCCTGGACAGCAACAGGATTGTATCTGAAAGGTACAGCTTTGTCAGATGAATAGGGCACAGGGCCAGCTGGTTTAATGACCAAGGAAGGGGAAGCCTTCGGCTTGTTGCTATTGTAGCGAATAACAACTGATTCAGGCAGCTTGAACACTGGTGAAATGACGTTCACTTCAGGTTCGACAACATCAACATTGCGATTCTGGAGAATCTCAATGGTACCTTCATTCAACAACTTCTGAAGTTCACGGCGGACCTGGTCGCAACCCAAGCGATTAACCGAACAAACGCGGCACTTGTCGTGGTTATGCTCCAAATAACTGTACTGACACAGCATCTTATGTAAATCAACCAACGACTGCCTGATGTGGCTGACATACTTGACCTTGTACCTCCCAAGGCATTCTTGAATCATGTTGACAGATTTCCCATGCGCAGGCAATGGGTTCTTGGTGACGTTCGGGCTTGAGTCCTCAAAACTCAGGATTCCACTTCTCATAAGGTCTTGCACCTTAGTCTTCAGCTGGAAGCAATTCTCAATATCATGGCCCGGAGCACCAGAATGATAGACACAGTGTAGGTCAGGCTTATACCACCACTGAGGGTTGACCGGTATAGCCGGAGGATCTCTCGGAGAAACCAACTTCCGCTCTATTAGAGAGGGATATAACTCCGCATACGACATAGGAATCGGATCAAAACTGATCTTCTTCCTTTCGTAACCCATGTTTGCCTGATTACTCGTACTCCCACGAGGCTGATAAGCCTGTTGCTGTGGACGAGATTGTTGTTGTTGGTACTGCGGTTGTTGGTATTGTTGCTGATGCTGATACTGTTGATGTTGATATTGCTGATGTTGAGGAGTATTGTCCTTGAAAACAGGTGCTACGTGAGCCACCTGGTGCTGATGACTGACATGTCGTGCAGGATTCCTCTGAACAGAGGGTCTTCTGTGTTTGGGCTGAGATTGAACGGCATGTGCTTCACCTTCTTTCCTCTTAAATGCCCCATATCGTTTAGAGGAAGAGCTATCATCCTTAGCCAACCGTCCTTCACGGACACCTTCTTCGAGACGCATCCCCATGTTCACCATCTCGGTGAAATCAGAGGGAGCGCTTGCTACCATCCGCTCATAATAAAATGAGCCAAGAGTCTTCAGAAAGATCTTGGTCATTTCCTTCTCTTCCAGCGGTGGAGTGATTTGAGCTGCCAGCTCTCGCCATCTCTGGGCGTACTCCTTGAACGATTCCTTGTCCTTCTGGGACATGGACCTGAGTTGATCTCGGTCAGGCGCCATATCGACGTTGTACTTATATTGCTTGACGAAAGCTTCGCCAAGGTCATTGAAAGATCTGATGTTGGCGCTGTCCAAGCTCATGTACCATCTGAGCGCGGCACCAGATAGACTGTCTTGGAAATAATGAATCAGGAGTTGATCATTATCAGTCTGTGTTGACATCTTCCTGGCGTACATGACCAGGTGAGCAAGCGGACAGGTGTTCCCTTTGTATTTTTCAAAGTCCGGGACCTTGAATTTGATCGGTATCTTGACACCGGGAACTAGGCAGAGTTCGGCTGCAGACTTGCCGAATAGGTCTTTGCCTCGAAGAGTCCTCAATTCCTTTCTCAGCTCAAGGAATTGATCGTTCATGGCATCCATCTTTTCATGAACGTCTGCGCCCTCAGATGGCTCGGAGTGATAGATGATGTCGTCTACCCTTGGCATGGTATGCACGACAGGAGGAGCGGCGATAGGGACCGAGCTAGACGCCGGCATTTGAGCGAAGGTTGGCGCAGGAATATCTGGCATAAAACCTGGGGGCATGCCCCAAGGAAACCCGGGCGGCATGGCATTGGGCGCGTGGGTGCTGACTGGCACTGTAGAAGTAGCTACCTCTGAAATGACTGTCCTCTGAGCAGGAGTTGCAGGCGTCGGAGCAGGTTGATTCTGAGCGGCAAGGAGTTGCTCCATCAAAGCGCCAAGTCTGGCGACCTCTTCCTTCAATTCTCTGTTCTCTTGTTCCAACTGCTCCATGATTCTTGCAGAGTTGACTCGTGTATAATACCGGTGAATCAGCTTGTCTTCAAAATAAATGAAGAACAGAGGTTAGGACAAGAAGACCAGAAACAAAGGGTACCTGTTTATGCAAGAATGATGCATGAAATGCTTGTGCAAATGCTTTGTTTTCAAGGAACCCTTAGGGTATTATTTGCAATATTTTGATTAATTTAAGCATTTTTGATTCCTCATGGAAAATATTTCATTCAATACATCAAGACAAAAAGTACAGCATTTTAAATTACAAAGAGAAAAGGTAAATGACATCCTATGGATCCCTAAAAGCTCGGGATGCTGGAAGACGAGAAGTGCACAACTTCTTGATCTCTCTCTCATAGGCCGCTTCCATGTCAGCTTTCTCCTTTGCAAGTCGATCATACCTCCTCTTCCAGAATTTGGAAGACTGAGGAAGCAGAGAAGTCCAAGCGTCGTTCGGATCATCGATCACTCGGTGCTCGAGGAATTCAATCATAGCGTCCTTCTCCTTGAGCTGCTGCAGCAATTCCTCCCTCTCACGGATCCAAGCACGCGAAAGGTCTTCTTCTCTCAACTCCTCTACACGTTGGGTAGGGAGGGTTGAAGGCCCAGCCACATCCAACGGTGTAGGTCTTGGATAATCATACGGCATCAAGTAGTAGCAGCCCTTTGTCTGACCCAAGAGGTGTATGGCTCCAAAGCAATGCAGTTCTTTGGACCCAACTCATTCCTACTCTTCTTGTGAACACTGCGCCATGCACGGACAAATCTGGCTTTCAGGCCTTGGGGATCTTTACCCTCCTGAAAGAACACACCTTCTAACAGAATGCTATTAGGTTTATCCTTTAGGGGGAACCCAAGCTGGCGACGTGCAAGTATAGGATTGTAGCTGATCCCACCACATGTACCAAGAAGGGGCACATTAGGGAATTCACCACAATAGTCGATGATCTGGACGGTATCGTACACGCGATCATACCAAGTGATATCATCATTGGTGAGAGACATGAGTCTCTGAGACCACCGTAGACATCCCTTGTTCTCCTTGAAAGCAACCGTCTGCGGCAAGTGCGAAATAAACCACTTGTACAGCAGGGGTAAACAGCAGACAATGACTCCTCCATTCTTCATATTCCTCAGGTGCAAGGAGACATATGTATCACCCAACAAAGTCGGAACTGGATTAAGAACCGAGAAGATCCTAATGGCGTTCATGTCCACGAACTTGTCGAAGTTGGGAAATAGCACCAATCCATAGATGAGTAATACAAAGAGAGCCTCAAAGGCATCCTCACTCATGGCCTTCCCATAAAAGGTAGCTTGGGCAATGAGGAACTCGGAAGGAAAACCCTGAATTCCGCCTTTGGTAGTCAGGTTAGCTCTAATCAGTTCTTCATCTATATGCAACAAGCTGGCAATCTCTCGAGCAGATGGAATATCCTCTAAGCCACTGAACGGCACTTGATCCAGAATTGGAATCCCAATGAGATGAGAATACTCCTCCAAGGTTGGCAATAGCTGGAAGTCCGGAAATAAGAAGCAGTGATGCAACGGATCGTAGAACTGAGCCAGAGTACTCATCAACCCTTCGTCAACCTGAGTGGTGAGCAGTGGTAGAAGCTTCCCATAGCGAGCTTTGAAACCCAAGGGATCTAGTACATACGATGTCAGATTCCTTAACTCTTTTACATCGGGCTGTCTAAAGCTGTACTTCTTTGTATGCCTCTTTGGTCTTTCCATGTCTGAAAATTTTGCAAATAAACCCTTTTTAAGTTCCTTGAAAATCTTTTTTTTTGTGATGACATGAATGCGGATGAATGCGTGAATGCATGAATGCAACAAACACACTCAAGGATCAAGCAAAGCACACCAAACAAAGGTCGTGGGAAAGCTCTATGTATCCCTAATATCAATCATCCATTTTGGTGGATTTAGGTTTTCACCTTATCGACACCCAAGTTCCATTGATATTAACGGTACATGAACCGGTCGAACATTCTTAATATCAACCAGCCGCTTTGGTGGATTTTAGGTTTTACACCTGATCCGGGATCCATTGATATTAACAATGTTTGAACGACTCAACCACGAATCACGGGTTTGTTGAGAGTCACGAGCATGGAGTCTCGGTTAAGAACCACCCAAAGGGAGTGTACTAGGGTTTAAACCTGCCAGACATGTTCTATCAGAGGTTCCCATAATCATCGTTCCATCTTTCGAATATTATCGGAGGAACGAATACTCGTATTCCAAGAATATTCTCAAGAGAAACTCTCATGAGTGTAGTATCGCGTGACAATCGTATCAGAACTGACATCTGAACGACCTCCGCACTACGGTCCTAAAAAATAGGCCAAGATGGGTTTGGTAAACTACGGTCCTTGGCTTCTGCGGCACATGATTGAAAGAATAATGCCTAACCACAAATAACTTGTGTGACATTATTAATCCAACATGACCTCCACCAAGTGAATGGGCTCGCAAGTCAACTGGCTAAGGAATACTCCACACCAGTCAACAGACTATGCCATTCTCCTATCCTAGAGTGCACTCGAGTTCGGGTATAGAACTCATCTCACAGATCACCAAAGCAAACAACAATTGTATATCAAGCAATTCAAACATTACAATCAATACAGTCATCCCAAATTGTACAAAAATATGTCAAATAACAGATAAAATATAGCACAACAAGGGTGAAAAGTAGGCAATACCACCAAGGATCGAATTATCCCCAGCAGAGTCGCCACTTTTCTGTAGCGGTGTATTCGTCGCTATATGATTTATCGATTAAACCATAAGCAAAGCATACAATGATTTTCGAGTCGCCACCGCACTTTTATTTATCCAAAGGACTGGCTAAAAAGCGAACAAAAGCCTAAGAAGTTTTACACGTAGAAAACTAATAAAAGATCAGAGAGTCTGGGTAAGGGGTAAATTACGCAATGGGAAGGTGTTAGGCACCCACTACGTCCTAGGTACTCCTAGGGAGCCCTTTTCACACTTGTTGTACTAAATTGTTATTTGTTATGACATAAGTATTGTGCAAACATGATTGGGATGATGAGAAAAGAATATACAATTTTATTATTGGGTTTGAACGGATGAACCCGCTGCCTACGTACCTTCCATCAAAGGTAAGGATCAAAACGCCGTAGTTCGGCTAAAAGATTTCAAAAAGGTTGGTGGATTCAATTTTAAACAATAGCACTGAGGCTTTTCATTATCAATGGGAGAAAACTCGACCAAAACCAACATCCACCATGCGAGGATAGCTTCGACGTACTGGAGGGGTTAACCCTGTTTTTAGTACGGAAGTCTTACTGTCGACTCACTAAGGATAGGCAAGATTTACATCAACCACAATGATAATTGAAACCTATGGCTAATGCATGAAAAGATTAACAATGGACAAAGCCAAAACAAGTGAATGGGTGAAGTTAATTGATTGTGATTATGAAAATGGAGTCAAAGTATGATTAAGATTAATTCAAATGAGTATTATGAAATGAAGTTTGAAAAAAGTCAAGGACTTGGGTCCAGGTTTTTAGTTTGGAAAACATGAAGATGTTTGCACAATATCTATGTTAAGTTTGAAAATTGAAGTGTGAAAAGGTTTAGGACATAATGAGGATGAATGGATGGATATGGATTGTAAAACTTCTTAGAAGGTTCACTTCTTGAAATCATATGGGAGATGATTCAAGTGTGTCCTTTGGAATAAGCAATAGGTAATAATAATGTAAACAAACAGGTGATACCGGATGCCACTCAATGGTCTTACTCCAATCTCACAAACAAAAGCAAAAACGGATACCGGATACCACTAGATGGATTTATACACCAATCCTAAAACAAAACTGGATATCAGAGGCCACTCAATGGACTTATACTAATCTCCTAAAACAAAATGAAACTTGGATACCGGATGCCAATCTGTCTGGACTTATACCAATATCCAACATATGATCATAGGAAAGCAAATGCCAACTTGCAGGGACTTACAATTGCATCCTCACATAAACAAACGAAAAGCAAAACATGGATGTTAGATGCCAATCTGTCTGGGCTTACTCTCACATACACAGTATGATCCTAGGAAACAAATGCCAACTTGCAGGGACTTACAGTTGTATCCTCACATACAATCAAACAATGCAACATGATCACAGGAGAGCAAATGCCAACTTGCAGGGACTTACAATTGCTTCCTCACAATCAAACAAACAAAACAGAAGATATGAGTGACCAATGAGGTCTTACACTCTATCCTTCCATATCATAGGAGCAAATGGCCAAAAGAGATGGGCTTACAATTGTCCTCAATGGGCAAACAACAATGATAGCATCACAAAAGTAAATGAGATGATCATGCATTAATGGCAATTGATGATGATAAATGCATAGCATACAGGCAAACAAGTGCATATGAAGCAATCAATCAATCAATGAATAGCAAACAGCACACTCTATAGCCAAACAATGGGGGGCTCACACAAGAGGGTTTGACTTTGAAAGTCCACTGTAATAGGTGAAGGTCGCTCTTAACCTTGCCATTGAGAGGCTAAGGTGAAGCAGATGAATAGGAGATGAGGGGTGTGCCTCATTGCTTCTATCTCAGGTCAGAGAGCAGCATCAAATAATAGAAAGTGGGGGAGTTCAGAAAGATGGAACTCTTTCCCCTTTATTGACTCGATTAGATCTTGGGTTTTTATCTCAATGCTTCAACCATGTAATGGGAGCAAAGAGAGGACACACTGAATAGTGGGGATAGATTGCTTATCCTTACCTTACCAATTGCCTTACTTGAAGGACTTTTCCTGCTTGGGACAATTTTAAACAACACAGGCATTGCCTCTTAAGGAGGACTTCAGACAGTTTGCCCGGTCAAATAACAGACCGGGTCTCCAGACTACATGAAGAAGAAGAAAGGTTTATACCTCAAAGCAAATGCTAATAGCAAAGCAAAGCAAGTTCAAGGAACTTAAGCAACTAAAGTACCTGAAAAAGTCAAACTTATTAGTAGACAAGTTAACAGTTCAAATCAAAGGAAAATGAAAACATAGTCAACCACAGAGGGACATGTGCAAGCACAAAGACTCAAGTTACATGAGTCAACCTACAAAACAAGGGTTAGCACATGATAAACAATCCAACTCAATCAAATTTGAATGATCTTTGAGGCATTGGTGCTTAACCTGAAACAATAGCTCAATTGTAAGCTCAAAAGACCACTAGGAAGCCTAGGGTCAAAGATGAAAGAAAAAAGTCAAACAGCAAAGGAAGTCAACCCAATTCATGTTCAAACATTTAAGAAGCAATCTCAATTGGATTCATAATCAAATCATGCATCATTGTCATTTCATATGCAAAAGAATGCAAAGCATGGCAAGAAAGAGCACAATAGGTCAACAGCAAGACTTCATTCAAAAGTCAACCCAAACAATCTCAAAAATTATCAAATAAATCACATTCAACCTAACATCTAGCATGGTAGACATGTCAAATTTCATTGCATTTGGATGAGAGGAAGGCAGTCAATTAAAATCAAGAAGTCAACAAAATTCAAGTAAGCATAATGAAAGTCAACAAGCATGGGTCAACTTCAAAAAATCATATCAATTTGAAAACAGAAGAGAAATGAATGAGGTTAACACCAATGCAAAGGTCAAGATGTCTAGTTATCACATATGAAATTTCATGGTCATACAATAAGATTTGAGAATTTCACAAAAGATGGCAATGTGTATCACATAAAGTCCACAATGACTAAGCATGGAAGAAAATTCACAATCAAATGGAAAACAGCATGATTAATTCCAAGAAAATTCATACACAACTAGACATGTGATAGATCATTCATGCAAAATTTGAGATCATTTGGAGGCCAGGAGACATGTGAACAAAAATGGGAAAATGCATCATCATTCATGTAGCACAAAATGTAACCACACTTCAAAAAATCATACTCTCAATCCACAAATGATAAATGCACAAACTTTATATGGAAATGAAGGTCAATGTGTCTAGTTTCACCACAAAAAATTTCAGGCTCATTGGATGCATCATGACAATTTCACAAAAGGAATGGCTCAATGTATCATTTATGCATACATGTCAAGAAAATAATTATCAATTAAAATCCAGCCAATGAAAATTAATTAAAATCACAATCAAATACTAGACTCTTGTGATCATCATGCAAAAAATTTCAGGATTTTTGGAATTAAATTGAAAGAGAAATTATTTTGCAAGTTGGGAACAATTGGATGAAATATGAGCAAATGGCATGGAGAATTGGTCAAACAGGGGGTCAACGATGGCAACTGGTAATTCTGGCCTCATAATTGAAACGGCGTCGTTGAAGGGCGGCACAAGGAAATGTTCTATTGGCTACTAGCCAATGGAACAGTGACAATAGCAACCACCAGCCAATCAGTTTCGAATTTCTGGGTTTCAACCATAAACCCTTAGGGTTTAGAACAAAAGCATGGCATTGCAAGCAATCAGCTCATGTAATCATCACAAACAAATTAAGCAAGCAACTGCAGTAGTAATGTTCTTCATGCAAAACATGTTATACACAACAAAACAAAGACAAACATGAGAAATTTCTGGGAGCTAGGGTTTTAGAAACAGCAGAGGGTTTTAGCAGCATCTTCATATTCATCATCTGTTCCATTTAAATCATCAACACAGAATAACAGCAAACCAAAAAATCGTGGCCATGAAATATCATCATTAAGCAACATTAATAAACAACAAAAAACACTAAACATGGGAATTCTGGCATGGCATAGGTTTGAAAGCAGCAGCATAAAAATTCAACATCATCATGCATCGAAATTTCCATATGCCCAGAAAGAAATTCAATAAAGGTACCAATAGATCATCGTACACAAGCATCACAAATATGGTGTTCATTTCCATTAAAACAACCTAAACAAACCAAATCGAGGAAAACATGTTCATACACACAAATGAAAATCCAGATTTCTTGGCCATGACACAACCATTTTAAGCATGCTTTAGTTCTCTAGAATCAGCATAGATATCTTTCAAAAAATATTCTGGCATGGCAAAAAAAGGAGAAGTCGATACTTACTGTTTTGGAAGAAAATCGAAAAACAGGGTCTTTGATGGATGCAAGGGCAAAAGGTGAAGATGATGCTTGCAAGATGAATCCTTGAGGAAAATGAGCTCGATGATGCTTGGAAGCTCCCA